>NC_050196.1:9650162-9747662 GCF_008315115.2 Sander lucioperca | reverse complement strand
TTTAACTACTGAATATTTAAAGAAATAGTTTGACGTTTTGGGCTACTGTCCTGTCAGGCAACCAGTGGAGTCTCCAAGAAGTCACTGCACTTTAAATATATATCAGATAACTGACTGAAAAAAATGTAACCTGATCAGACATGATCGCTTATAATTAGTACCTTGATGTTTGATAATGATATTTACAAATATATCAAAGTATTCTTTTAAGTAGGCTATTCATTCATGGTTCAATTTCCCAATTAGTTCTTTAGTTGTGTATACGATTCACATTATAATGGCTCTTCGTTTCTTCCACATCTGTCTGTCGGCCTAAGAGTCACACTCACGTGTCCTCAGTTCTGTGCAGGGTTTGGCTGCTGATGTGGGCTGCACCATGACACTGGGAGATCCAAAATGACCTGCAGGGGTCAGCATGATGGCTTTAAAAAGGGTTAACAAGAGGGGGTCATTTTGGAGTCGCACTGCACACCATGCTTTAATGGGTGAGTGGGTGGGGGGTTTATTAGTATGAAGTCTGATGTGTAAGGTGCCGTCATAACCCTAGTTGTGTAAAAAATAATAATATTTATTTATTTATATATATATATATATATATATATATATATATATATATATATATATATATATATACATATATATATACACATACACAGTGTGTGTGTGTATACATATATATAAATGTGACACTTTACAGGCACAAGCAGCAGCAACATGCAGATTGACAAAGATAAAGCCTAACGACCCTGAATATACCATATACACACACACATATGTATGTGTGTGTACCACACACATACATATACACATGCATACACTGTGTATATGGTATATTCAGGGTCGTTAGGCTTTATGTTTGCCAATCTGCATGTTGCTGCTGCTTGTGCCTGTGAAGTGTCACATTTAATGCCACAAGTGGCAACACTGAGACCCTGAATATACAAATTTACAATATAGAAATCCAGTGGTGGAAGAAGTATTGAGATTGTTTACTTAAGTACTGATACCACACTGTAAAAATACTGCTACATGTAAACGTCCTGCATTGAAAATGTTACTTAAGTAAAAGTATGTAAGTATCATCAGGAAAATGTACCTCAAGTATTGAAAAGTAAAAGTACTCAATGTAGAAAAAGACTCACATTTTAGAAACTGGAAACAAACAAAAAATGGTGAAAAAGAGCATTAAAAGTGTGAAAAAAAGGGTCGAAAGTCTAATCATTTCAGCTGGACTTGTAGGCAGTTATATTGTTGGGTAGTTTCATTTATAATTAAAAAAAAATCAGATTTTATAAACTGCATGTGTTTTGTGTGCAAAACTCTTAATTTGTAAAGTAACTAGTAACTAATGCTGTCAAAATGAATGTAGTGGAGTAAAAAGTACGATATTTCTCTCTGATATGTAGTGGAGTAGAAGTAGAAAGTGGCATGAAAAGAAAAGACTTGAGTGAAGTACAAGTACAACTACCTCAAAATGTGTTCTTGAGTACAGTACTTGAGTAAATGTACTTAGTTACATTCCACCACTGCAGAAATCCTATGCACAAGTTTACAGAACTGGGGTTACGGCAACAAACCTGTACTGACATGCAGCCAGTCCTGATGCAGCAGAGCTGAAGGCAATGCTGGAGGGAGCAGGTCAAGTGGTGAGCCAATCACATGCAGCAATCCAACACCCTAATATACAATGTCTAAATTCTGTGCAATCCTTTTCTACCGCCTCTTTTGTATTACAGCAGTGGAAGTCTCTTTTAAAATGCACACACACGTATTGTATGGTTTTAAATAACTCACAAGTTCACTCATATTTACACAGTATTTCAATTTACACTTATTGCGACGATTTTCCCATTTATTTACTGCTGTTTACTACTACAATATGTTCTTATGAATAACATAATTTAAAAACAGGTTTCTTCAAATATTTCATCTTAAACACTAGCTGAGAGATATGAATATGTAATGTAACCATCAGAGTACATTGGCAGCTGTGTGTATTTTACAGGGACACTTTGTCATTGAGCTTTAAGATCCTAAAAACTAAAACGAGACTTCACTTGTGCCAAACAGCCCAAATTTTCCTTTTTCCCAACAACCATCGGCTGTAAGGAGAACTTCAAATCGGCCCCTGGTCAGTGTTTAGCATGATGTAACATCCATCCATCTAACCAGGTCCCCTTGACCATTTTTCTCTAAAAAGGCAGAGCTAAATCCTAGACCTGCATTCCTACTTTGTTAACTTGTGCCTACTTTTGGTGCATCAGATATCATGTCACATTGTCTTTGAGTCTTTGTGAAGAAGCCTGTTCTATAAATAGGAGGTTGACACTGACAGCTCCAGTTAGCTCAGTGGGATAAGCATCAGACTTTAACATAGACAAAGAGCTTTCGCATCAGCTTCAAGGAGAGCTCCACAATGACACTCCATCAAACGCTGCGCAGTAACAAGCCAGTAATCAAATAACATAAAGTCAAGTGAATTAGGCCAGTCACATGAGGACATGCATTTACGTCTCTGTGGTTTCTGACTTAACAACCAGTCAAGCATCAAAACGGCCTTTCGCCCACTCTTGTGTGTAACTGCACTAACAGCCCTCTGTCAGTATGCCACAGTCTCAGTCTTCAATCTCTGCAATATCGAAATAATCCATTTTCAAATTAACCATCCAATCTGTTTAATTGCTTGCAATTCCTTCTACTGCCAATAATTTCCTCCTTGCTGATTAACAGCCAGTAATTATTCCATACTTATGTTGCACTGGTTGTTTCTCCCCCTTTAAATGTCTGCATTTTGAGATCATCTGTCTTGCTACACTTTGACATGATTCCAACAGCTGTGTGTCTGCCTGGAAGTGGCAATCATCTTGAAAAAAAAAAAACAACAACCTTTTCCCATGGTGTTTACATCTGTTGGCACCAATCACTGGATGAGTAGAAACACAGGCACGGCTGTGGCTCAAACACACACACGCACGCACGCACGCACGCACGCACGCACGCACGCACGCACGCACAGCCACAGCTGTCACTCTATACAGTCTTGACTCAGCACACAGACTTAGTGCAACAACACCCGCCCTCCTCCATCAATCTAAAGTGTGTGGGGTATTAGCCTGTGTTTGTTCACATCGATGTTAATGCAATCACAGAGCTCTTACCTTCCTCTGTGTCCTGCTGATGGAGGAGACAGGAGCATGTAGGAGAAAACAGGGAATGTCAGGAGTTCTTTTTTGGAGAAAATATTAATTGATGCACTGATAATGCAGGCAGACACATTGGTTGTTCGATTGAAAAAAAAAAAATAAATAAACACAGCAAAAAAACTGAACTAAAGAGACAAACTCACGGCTGAAGAAACCATTGCGGTGCAAGAGGAATCCCCCGCATCCACATGCGATGACCAGGCAGACCACCACCACTGCTGCCACCACGGCCGACACGTTGACGTCCTCTGGAGGTGAGAGGGAAATAGAGACTGAGTTATGGTATGTTTTTCATATGCAGCGGTACATACCGGGAGAAAAACTCTCCGTTTTATTTTATTGAAGCAGTAAGTCACAAAGATGCAGTGGAACAGTGGTTACCATACAAACACAAACAGTGAGGCCATATTTCAGTGCAACTCTGCCTAATGCCTTTTCCTGTACTCCAATAACATTTCCTATCATTTATTAAGTGCATAAAATGGTTGTCTGCATTAACCTAGATTACATTACATTACTACAGTACATTCTATAATGTATTAGCTGAAGACCTTTCCTGAGAAAACGGCATCATTTTCGACCATGTAATGTGTGTCAAGAATTGATGCAGTAGCCTTACAAATTATTAAGTTCCCATATTATGGTCATGTCCGTGTTCATACTTGCATGTTGGGTTTCCACTAGAACATGTTTACATGCTTTAATGTTCACAAAACACTTTTTTTTCTTATACTGTCTGTCTAAATATGCATGCATGATTAAATAATATTAAATGACATGGCATTTAACTTTTTATAATATGGGACCTTTAAGTTGCTTTGTAAAGGTGTTTTAGATTTTAGAAGCAGGGTGACATTTTAAGTTTTGTAGGTTTTTCCTCTCCACTGCATCCCTGATTTTCTCCAGCACTGAAAGGTGTGGGGAAGAGGCAGGAAGAAGTGTGGAAACACACAAACACACACACACACACACACACACACACACACACACACACACACACACCTATCGTCATGTGCTTGCCCTCGCACATCTTGGCCGGTCCCACTCCGTTCGAAGCCTGGCAGCTGTATCGACCGGTGTCGTCTTTGGCTACAGCTCTAAACTCCTGCAGAAAAGACAAAGGGAAGAAGAAAACGTTTTTGAGGATAGCTTCAATTTTTTTATTTTAGCATCTGTTCTGCTGGAGTGTCCTTGAGCAACAAACACTACCGACTATCAATCCAAAGAGCGCTTCCAAGAAATTTCAAAAAACTCGGCAGCATAATTTCCACGCTTCTATGATGATACTGCAAGGAGACCGTGTAAACTAGTTCCCACACAGTTCATTTGTCCTTGTTTACCTTATCTGCACAAACACAGACTCACCAGTACTCCTGTGTGTGAGTTGATTAGATAGGTGGCGTTGGCGTGGCGTGGCTGGCTGATTAGCTGGTTGTCCTTGAACCAGGAGTATGTAGCAGGCGGGATGCTCTGCTGGTCCCTACAGCGCAGCTGCACCACTGAGCCTGTCACTGCCGCACTGGGGATTTCGCAGGACGGGGTGTGTGGGGGCACTAGAGTACAGGACAAGGGAAGTGTTACAGAAACATGAGCAAAACCTGTAGAAACAAATCTCCCAAACATTTAAGCTTACATTTTTTTTTTTTTTTTTTTTAATCGTGGTCTTTGAGTCGTACCCAGGACTTTGAGCGTGACGTTGGTCTCGCCCAGGCTGACGGAGTCCTGAGGAGCACTGATCTCACAGCGGTACTCCCCAGCGTCGTCCTGAGTCACCCTTTTCAGCGTCACCGTGGCCCCTTCAATGGTCGCCCGGCCCTCAAAGGGAGCTGAAAGAAAGGACAGGAGGTCAGGAAGATCAAAGAGCAAAGTCTTTCCTGGCTGCGGGCTAAAGCCACTATGTTTAAATCAGTATATTACATTACTGCCACCTAAATATGAGACATTACATCCAGATTATAATATAGCAACAGACTTCATGATATATTATTATTGTTAAACTGTCTATAAAAATGAATTGAATAAGCCCCAGACCTCCAGGAGCCCTTAAAGCCCCAGTTTGTACTATAGTTAAAGAAACTTGGAGACTACAGGGTGCATTTACTGTATGTATCAGCACGCATGTACTGTAACAGCAAATGTGTTGCCCCAGGGTCTCCTAATCGGATAACCCAGCCATTGGGTGGAAGAGTAGGTTTCAGTGGCATGACTTTTCATGAATTTACAAAATGCTTGTTGACATTGTGAAAGCAGTAACTCTTCATTCATGCCACCTTTTAAGCCATCCTTAGCTGTGAATTAAAGCTGACAATGAAGAAGAGGCTTGACATATTTGAGAAAATTGTCAGTCTAAGTGCGCTGTCTTTAAAAGAGACTGACCGGGTGAAAAGCTACTGTATGATTTATTATTTATTTCACCTATTAAATCCACATCCTAAATCACAAAGGAGAGTGATCAAGGATACAGGTTAAGATTTTATGCCTCAACACCACTGACACGTGGACTGTGCTATATTATCTCTTATACTTTATCCATTATTCCTCTCTCACTGGTAGCCACTGGCATGTGGCAAAACCCTTCAAGGCTGGTACTGCAGGCTGATTAAAACAAATGGCCTGTTTGACACTCGTGGGATTAAGAGCAACAAGCTGCTTTATTTTTTATTTTTTTTTTACCTCTGAAGTGTCCATCATAGTACACGAAGGAAACGTCTTTCCCCTTCTTCTTCCACTCGATGCGCGGGTTCTGTTCTTTCTCTGTGTGGAACGTACAGGACAGCACCGCATCTGAAAAAGGGAGCCAATGAGATATTTATGGCAGAATAGCGAAGACTTCAATCAATTGCATTTTTAACTGCTTGGTCTATTTATAGCCTTATGGTTTATTCTGTCAGAGAGAATCAGATAAAGCAACTTCTGAGAGTAAAAAAAAAAAAAAAAAAAAAACCCGCAGTGACAGGGCTGCTTTTTCTGCCTCACCTGAGAACTCGCGCACCTCCACCTTGTGTCTGTTGGTCGCCACGGTAACAGGAACGGAGGGGGAACCTGGTAGTGGTGGAGAAGAAGAGGGGCGGGAGAGTGGGAGATAAAAAAGAGAGGGGTGAGAGCAGTTCAGAACGCAATATTGCTTGTCATCCATTAGGGGGCAAGGTGAATTGGGTAAAGTGCTTCACACTGTCCGCCAACTGCAAGAGGAGAATGCTTAATGGCCGTCTTTGGTCGACTGAGGCAAACACAGCCAGAGTCCTTCTCCAGGAGATTTTAGGCAAGGGCAGGATTACTCCCTCCTCCGCTTTAATCCAGCAGGGTTAAGGAACAGCCCGCCATATGTTAATTTAAACGCAGGTTAGGACACGGTCACCAAGCAGATTTTTTCTCCAGAGGCTTGTCCAGATTAACCTGATGTATGGGGCATTAGCAAAGAGGCAGACAGCACACTGTCCATGTTTCTTTTCCCTGCTGTCTGTGTGTCACTGATATCCAGCCTCCAAACAGGAAGAGGAAGCCAGAGCTGCCCTTCCTGTGTGCTGATTGGTTTATTGGGCAGATTATTTTCTGGTTGTCCTGTTGTTAAACTTGGGTTCAACGGGGTGAAGGTTACTTATGGGGATAACAGGTCACAAACATGCACACAGCAAGAACCGTAAAACACTCTCTGCTGCGGCACGGAAGCCTTTAACATCTCCCAAAAGTTGGCAACTTAAGTAAAGTGAAAAAGTGATTTTTAGATGCACATGCATTTTTGAAATTACATAATAAATGCTGAATGGGCCTCAGGGGTACTTACTCAGAACATTAAGGGCTATAAAAAGAAGTGTAACAAACTTTTAATTCGGCGTAATGAAGATGTCCCCTTCACATATTCCTGGAAGCAAAAAGCTTAATAACGTCCCACAAAACACACTTCTCCTGTCATTGTGGATGATCAAAATCTCACAGTTGTAAAATTACTGTGACCAGTTTCCTGTTTGTCAGTAACTTCCTGTGTGGGCCCCATTGTTAGTGCATTCCTAACTTACAGAAGTTTTCTCCTGTGAAGGGAGAGGCAACAGGGAAGAATGGAGGGCAAGCTGAGACAAAGGGCAGGAAGTGTGGAAAAGAACAGGAAGGCAGCCATGTTGGATGACTATACAAACTGTAGCTTAGACCCAAAGGTCTCCCTCGCTCTTATTTCCACGAAAACTGCTATTTTTAAATTAGTTTTTAAATAAACAACAGCCTATTCAATAATAATGTCATCTGCCAAATGCAGCATAACGCACACTCAAGTTTTTTTTTTTTTTTTTTTTTAAAGCTTTTCCTAAGTTGGCTCAATTTACACACCACCCTCACTTGGTCAAACTTTGAGCTAAGGGAATTAAAACTGCACACACTCCCTCCAGATGTCCCTCTTCCCCTCGCTTTGCCATGTGTTGACTTGCGGCAGTGTAACAGGATTATCGCCGTAGCCTTGGCTCGTGTACCTCGACACCCTCTGAGGAGCATTGTCTCACTAAATGACGAACAAGACGAAGGGGGAGATACAATGAGATTAAAAAGGGACGAGGAGGAACGACAAAGGAGACATGAGCGGCCCTAAGAATAGAATACAAATGAAGTGGAGTGGAGGAGAGGTGGGTGGAGGATGGTGGAGGGGGGCGAGAGATCTGCAGTAGCATGAATAAAAGAGAGAGAGAGCGGGATTGAAGGTGAGGGAGATCCTCTCAGACAGTAGGACTGTGAACGGGAGAAGCTCTTGTCACATAGTGTGACACCAGGCCTGCCGCCACCTTGAAGGGTGTCTCTTTGAGAAAAAAGAAATGTAGCTGGGCTGACAACATGCCCACACTTTACCGCTGCACTGACTGACACACACACATAAAGAAATGAGCAAAGAGGCTCTGCATGCATGCATCCCGCTGCCCCTGTGTCGTGTTCCACTGTGCTCTACTACTATGAACAATGTCAGCTTCAATGGCCTCAATTAACTACAAAGGCATCGAGGCAGACAATGAACACATGGCCTGTTCAGATCATTTCACCACTGCATGGTGGGTAATGTTAACATGGTGCAAGGCCTACTGTACAAGAAGTCATGACGGTTATTCAGATTTAGAGACAAATGTGTGCAAGCATGCAAAAGTTGACCCACTGAGCACTGGATGTCACTTCAGTGTCATGCTTCTATTGTTGCACACATGCAGCGTTTTTTTTGGCTGTATTGCCCAATAAATACATGAATTAAAACAATGCATAAACAGCTTTTAGCATGCATGAGGCAACCAAATTCCATTTTCCATATAACAGATTTGCTAACAGAGTTATTTTAGCTAGTATTAGAGTACAGCCAGCCGAGTGTCGGCACAGTTGGCTGTGAGGACATGAGCCGGACCTGGCCCATGTATGGCTGCCAAATTTGGCTAGGTGTGGTGGTGCACACTGATTTCAGCTCCAGTTAGCAGACAGATTTGGACCACCATTGGCACCTGAAATTAGCTCAAGATTCATGCCAGACTTGGGCTGCTGTCGAGCCGAGTATTTTTGGCCACCTGAGTAGCTAGCAAAATTGAAACGTATATCAACAAAAAATGTCTCAGTAGTTCGCAAAATGAAGATTTGCTATTAGAAAGCTATTTTAGCTAATTGTACCCTCTAGCCAGCAGAGTCAGGCTGATTGTGGCTCAACATCTGCACACATCACTTTGAGGACTGATCCTTGGTCAGGCATTTGTAGTGTGGACTGATTTGGACTGAGAATCAGCTCCAGATAGTAGCACTGGCTGGGCCAGAGTTGGCACTTGGATTTTGCCCAAGATTTAGTCGCGTCACTCATCATGAGTGGGTCCAAGCATGCAGGACTTGGGCCGCTGTTGAGCAGAGCATCTTTGACCACCTGAGTAGCTATCAAAATTTGTGGCCTAATACAATTGTATATTGTGTTAGTTTGACTACACCAAAAATATTTTTGACGAGTATGAATCACAAACTAAAGTGGCTTATATATACTTTTTTTTCATGAGCAGCAGATCTCTATTATTCCTCCAATATGGCATCAGATATGGCCAGTAAGGTAATTAAAATGCTTCTGCGATGGGTCTGTTGTGGCACTGAAGCAAAGAAACATCGAGACAAAGGCTTCAACACAGACAAGCTTACAGACAAAAACACACACGCGCACACACACCTCGTGCGTGGCATCAACATCAACCAAACACTGCGACAGCTCAAACTCACAGTGGGACGGCCTGAGCAAAAATAGAAAGATGGCACGCTCGCTTCTTGGCACGCAGCTTTACTCTCATTACGTGGTCCGTACAGAGTGTTACAGAGACTAGGGTGGGTGTTTCCAGGGCTGGGCCGGGGTCAACAAGCATGGCGCAGTAACAATTAAGGCACTTATTCAAATTAACAGGACAAATGAAAGAGGAAGGGAATGGGCCCATAAGACATATCCTGTCTGGCTGTGTGATGTAGATAACGTGAACGGCACACACGTTTCAAGGGTGTGGGGGTACAGAGAAAAACAGGGAGGACTGTGCGTGTGTGTGTGTGTTCTCCATTTGAACAAAGCCTCTCTGTATGACTGTAACCCTGTGAGCAACAGCTGTCTCAGGCAGACACGGTGTGTGTGTGTGTGTGTGTGTGTGTGTGTGTGTGTGTGTGTGTGTGTGTGTGTGTGTGAGAGGTTGAGATGGGGGATGTTAGGTCTCTTGCCACAGAGACCGACCCAAAACATTTCCTTCTGTTTTTTTTGCGTTTCGTTTTTTAAAAATACACTCCACAGGCATTCATTAGAGCTGAGGCAGATTTGAAGCTGCTCTGTTAAACTGTCGACATCTATCTGTGTGCCAGACGATGAGTGATTTCTGTCGTGTTGTCCATAGCGGACTGGACGCACACATACACCTCTGTGAATTGTGGCCTGACAGGTGGCAAAATGTGGACAACACAGAGTAAAATCTGCATCACTCACTCTAACTGTCTCATCACATCCATCTCACACTGCTGCTGCTCCCCTGGAGTCCTAAAGGCACTTGGACTGCTTTCTCTTACCCATCAGGGAAAGTTAGGTGCCTTTTTGCAATTTAAAGAAAAAGGGTTTTCTCATGTTCATCTCCACTCCTGTTTTCTTATTTCCTTCCGCCCTTCAGTCGCCTGATAAAGTCCCTGCTACGAAAACACCTTATCACGAGAAAAACAGTTTGAAATTTCTGGTGGTACTCCAATTGTTGACCTCATGCACGGATCCGTCACGTCTTCTGCCAAAACGGGTGCCCCCCTGCCACCACCATGTCGCCCACACCCTTTGGTGGCACCCCGCCAAATACAACTTTAGGGCCAACTTGTAGGAAGCCAGTCTGGCTGCATAGTCACCACAGCCCACTCTCACAGAGGGGCTTTAACTGAACTGGGGAATAACACTTAAAATAAAAGTCCAAAATAAGTTTCTTTATACGTTTTTGTATTTAACTTTAAAATGTGTAACTCTGCCACTAAAAGTTTCCCTGCAAATTCACATTTTCTAATATTTTGTTGAAAAAACCCCGAATTAAAACCACTTTTTTGAAAAATAAGAAAAACTGTCTCTCCACGAATCTCTCCAAGAATTAGTCATTTGTTAAAAAAAAAATGATTATTAAGTCTAGAGCACTTAATTAAATGACCATTTTCGCAAATGATAGATCCTAGGAATGAGCTAAAATAATGAAGAAATTATTATAAATAATAAGTGACAAAACCACTTTACTCATCTATTTCCTAAGCTTTATCTCATGGAGAGAAGTATGGAAACACAAATACAGACAGTTAGTTCTCCTGAATGAATAGTTTCCATTTGTCACTTACATTGCATCAGTAAAATAACAATAGGAAGATACAGGGACGTCCCCTCCATTATCGTCCACAACTCTGGCTGAGTCTTGTCTTCCCTGGACGGAGCGAGGAGGCAGATCCCAAGCCACAGCTTTCTTCTCGCACTTGTTCACAACTCTCCAATAATTCATCCAGCTTCCAGGGAATAAACTGTTCTCCAGGGGGAAGCGATCGGTCCGGACCGGCCCGGCGCGGAACGGAGCGAAGCGGCGCTGAGCTGCTGGCAGGGGAGCGGATGAGCGGGACGCACCTCGGGGACTGATCGGTCAGAGACTCCGGTGTCCTGGCTGAGTAGTCTGGCTGTGAACGGCGTGGCTCGGTTACTATGAAAGACGCGGATGAACGTCCTCTCTCCCCCCTCGTGTGTGGTTTCGGCGCTGGTAGAGGTGGAGATGGAGGGAGGGCGGGGTGTGCTTTCAGACGAGCAGGGCGGCGGAGCGCCGAGAGCGCAGCGCCGTGTCCAAGACGCGCACTGCACGACCAAATGGCCACATAACGGGAGTCAACTGGGTATGGCAACAAGGTGTGGCACTCATAGCCCGGCTTTGACCCTAAAGTTTGTTTTTAATATTACTGGATGGCATAAACTGAGCCTACAGATGTATTTGAAAGCCACATTATGGAACATTTAGTCCAAAAGTTTCCTGTTTCTAATGATTTAGGGAGTGATCAGGTGTGGATATATTACAGTTTATCTTTCTGGAAGTCTGTTAATAAGGTCCCTTATATAACCTAATAATACGAGTTTTTAAGTTGTAGCTAATGGCTTTATTTAACAAATAATTTACTAACTTACATATCTGTTATAACGCATTAATAAAAACTTCTGGATTGCCAGGTTGTAAAAAAAAACAACAGCTTATTAAACATGTATTAATGAATTACCAACATGAATAACTACGGTATTACCAGCAGATTGTCTAAACAGCAAAAGCTTTTCTCACAACCTGGCAACCCAAAACATGTTTGTTAATTAAGGTTATACCACTCTATAAATAGTTGATACCAATTAATAGCCACTGAATACAACATTTTTTTAAAAGGGTGCCTTTTTAGAGAGTGTTAGTTATATTGATTGATAACAGGCTGAATTCATATTTTGCGCATTGAAGTGTATCAAGTTTTTTTTATAGTCTCCATGTAAGCACTTAAACAGGCCTCTCAATTTTAGATTGAAGTTGAGTTATCCTACAGCATCCTGCCCTATCAAATTTGCGATTTTTTATTCAGTATTCAGACTACTTCAATCTTGAAGAGGCAAAAGATGACAAAAATACGTTTAGCCATGGATTGAGATGCCGATGTGTTCAAAGCTAAATTTGACAGGTGCAGCCCAAAAGAATAAATAGACAATACGAGATGAAGGGACGGCTCAACACTCTCTCAAGGCCAAAAACAGAAAAGTATTCAGTGCTCATCTCTAGATAACAGAAAATGTAGAATACTATGATTAATTACTTTGCAAAGATGTGTGTCTTTGTCACATTTATTGTTTAGTATTGTTGCAATTCTTTAGTGCAGAAACAGAGAAAACAGACCAAGTCCTGCAGACCAGTGAATTACTAATGACTAAACAAGTGTTAAGACTAACCACTGGATACAACACTAAGACTCTGCCTCAACCCTTGATAAACTTAATAAACACTTCCACTGCTTTCAATCAGTCCTTCCACGGAAAGTAAATCACGGTTGACTTTGTACTGTGCGAGCTCTTCAGCAAAAAAATAGAGAACAGAAACACATTATGAATTCATTTCTAGGAATGCATTATTCCAGAGTGTTTTAGTAGCTATTCAATTTTAATCATGTTTGAGCAGCGGCGGCGCAGACACAGCAGTCATCTTACACATCTCTCAAGCACTACAGCAGCCGGGAATTCAGGGCACCGATTCAAACATCTCAATTGGTGGTGGTGGTGTGACTGTGCTCTAAGTCCGAGGCATATGTCCTTGGGTGTGTCTCACACATTGTCAGAGTGTTGTGTGTTGGTGTGGGGGGTAGTGGTGGCGGTGGTTGGATGCTTGAGTGGGAGCAACAGCTGCACAGCGGCTAAGTTTTCTGGCCTGAGGCTTTGCTCAATCTCCAGCCATCTCCTGATGGGGATTGATACAGTTTGACTGTGATTAAACGCAGGAAAAGAATTTCGCTGTTACAAAACCCACCTTGAATAATCTGAACATGAAAGGGTTTTAATGCTTCCCGTCTTTAACTTCTCTTGCTCGTCCGAAGGCACACACAGTGGCAGAGGCTCGAATGTCAAACGGGGATCTGTAATGTACAACTGGGGGAGGGGAGAGGGGGTAACAGGTCTGGGGGAGCTGCTCAATTGTGTGTATGTCATTGGTGGTCATTAAACATTACCAGCTGTCTGTAACACAAATGTTGGGCTAACAGCACCGTGACATAAACTATAGGTACCACTTTCTCATGAGGCATCCTTCATAAAGTTTTTATAAGTTGTAACTAATGCTTTATAAAAAAAAAAAAAAAGAGGTTAAAGGAGTAGTCTGGGGGAATGAGCTTTCTTGCTGCAAGTAAGTGCATTTCCCAAAATGTTGAATTATTCCTCTTAATAAACATTTTACTAGCTAGAAGCCATATAATAATAATAATATGGATTGCCTGTATGCACCAATTCACATACACACGCAGTTCTGATATCAGCACTGTCCGCATATTCTTTGTATCAAAATCATCTATTTTTTTCATGTTGTAGAGTAGACTTTTGTGTCTCAACACAAGGTTATTTTCATTATCAATTAGTTTGCCAATTAATTCAGATTAAACATGTACTAACCGTCACAATAAAGATCCATCACATCCTCCTTCAGCATGACACTGGCTTTGTCATTTTACATAAAGACTCCATACTCCTATATTAACGATTAACAGTTGTAACAGCAGACTTGATGGCTTTTTTTAGAAAGTGAGAACCCTGGAAACCAAAAGTCATATTTATTAATGGCTTATATCTGACTATTAATGCGTTAGTAAAGAATGATTACCCATTAGTTCTAACTCCTAAAGCTTCTATGAAGAGGTGCTTTATTGGAAAGTGGTACCGGACCAGTGGCAGGGAGGTTGTTGGATGGGAGAAGGCGATCTCTGGCAGAAATCAGGAGTGTTGTGTCTAATGTGTCAAAACGCCCGGAATCCTGAAAGAAAAAGAAAAAAAAAAAAAAAAGAAAAAAAAAAAGAAAAACAACGTGCCTGATGGCTCTAATCCTCAGGCTTGCTCACACTTGACTCCGAACACACTGAGAATTGAGAGCCACCTGTTTGACGAGTGATAGACACAACAGCTGCACTGCTGCCTGACCTTCAGCCAATAGACACGCACCCACTCCGCTGTTGTTAAGCAAACTGCTGACACACATAAGCGCACATCCACGCATTTCCATTTTCGCTCTTCTCCCTCACTCCTACACGCCCGCAATCAGCTGCACTGTTATAAACTGAAGCAACTTCCCCCTCGGGAGTGTTGTAATCTTTCTCTCAATACACACAACGCAAGACTCGTGTTCTCGTACCACAACGGGGTCACAGGACACTTCCATAAGAATGAGATAAGTGGGAATGATTTGTCACATATGTTTTACACATTTATTGAACAAATAATACAATCAGATACGTGTGAAAAGTGTGTATGTGTGTGTTGAAGGTTACACAGAGGTTGTTACTGGCTGGTCCGAGGTGGTGTTGAGTCAGGAGGAGAGAGTCCATTCACTTCTTGCATTCAGTGTTTGGCACCTCGACCTGTGCAAATAAAGACATATGTAAATGAATATGTTAAAAGTTATTTTAACAATTATTACATCCCCTCTCTTACCTCTTTACTCTCTTTGGTAAAGTATAAAATGGCCTAAAAACACATTTTTGAATAATCTTTCTACAGAGATGTTAGAGTGGTGGGAGGCATCTGTTTGTAGCGTGGGCGGCTGCGTTGTAAGCGCCAGCTGGAGGCAGACGGGGGACATGCTTCCCTACTGCCTGCAGCCGGCTCAGAAAAGGCGGCGCCCACGCCTCCCTGCTTTTATAAACAGGTCTCTGTACGCTAGCACAGACAGAGGGTGAAAAAAATAACACAAACCTTTCAACTTTGTAATGTAGTTTATAACACTGCAGCCTTAACAGCATAAAGTTGAATCAATATCTCTTTAAAAAGGTTGATGTGTTGTAGGGCTACTGTACAGGATTGCATTGGATGGTAAGTTGTTCCTGTTATTTTGTCCACCTGGATCTAGCCTTTTTAGGGGAAACACACAACATCTGATCTGATGAGTTTTTGTTAAACAAAACGGTTTCAGGAAGAGTGACAGCGTTTCTACATTTTTGCCAACATATTAATACTTTCAATTCAATTTATTTATAGTATCAAATCATAACAAGAGTTATCTCGAGACACTTTACAGATAGAGTAGGTCTAGACCACACTCTATAATTTACAAAGCCCCAACAATTCTAGTAATTCCCCAATTACCAGAATTACAAACCAGCTGTTCTGATATTCAACTATTTCAAATTTCTTTGACATTTCTCTTTTCCAAACTTATTCTGAAGAGAAAACGAGGGCAAACTGTAATATTGTTAGCAGTTTAAAGACTGGTCGTCAGGTTCAACTTTGACCTACTGCGCTTGCCATCCTTTGCACAGTTTCACATTTCCTGTTTCACCTGCAAATAAAGGGGTTTAGATGATCTTGCTAAACTGTAGGCTTGTTTACAACCCGTCTGATTGTCTGACAATATGGCTGTGCTCCCAGGTCTCTGCAATTACTTAGAAGAGTACAATGTTATAACTGAAAAATATTACAGCCTGCAAATTGAAGTGAAAATATTCTGTACATTGGGTACCAATGAAATACTTACTGGGTACTTACTACTACACCGCGATTTGCTGTAATCTACAGCATCAACTACCTTTTTGAATGTGGTGTTTGAATACCTGACATGAGGGCAGCTTTTCCAAATAAAGTTTATCTATCTAAATTACTCCAAAAAGGGGGCACAGTACAACAATGCACTTGTTCCAAGTTCAGATTCTTCTACAGAAAATGAAAAGGTACATATGAATCTTTCTCCAATTGGTGAAATTTTTAATTTTTTCTAATTTTATTAGTGAAATGATGGTCAACCTACAAATTTAAGTCCCAACTAACTTTCAGTCCAGTTCTCATAGCTGCTTGTTAATGTAGCTTGATATCTCTCGCACAGTTCCCCCATGAATGACAGACAGGCGTTTTATCTGCATGACAAGTAAAGCTGGCGTCTTGTGGTTTTATGGGAAGAATGAAAACATCCATGTGGTCCTAAATTATCTCTGTCTACGTATGTGAGCTGTTGAAGAGAAGGATATCTTGTGCATTACCCTTGGTTTGCCTACATATTGTGAAAACACTGCAGTATAAATGTCCTTCAGAGAGTTTCTGGGCCTGTTTAAGTTTATAGCTCCTCCACTGATAAGCAGTAGTGATTCTGTTAATGCATAGGACAAAGAGGACAGGACAGCATGCTCTCTATACACATCATATACACATGTTCTCTATACACATCATATACACATGCTCTCTATACACATCAGGAATTTTCCCAGTGTGGGATTAATAAAGTCTATCTTATCTTACCATTTACACAGCAAACATTAGTGTGCCAGGTATTATGGAACAGTGTCCTCTAAAACCATAAGAGTGATGTCCAGTAGCTCCTGCAGCAGGCCTGCATGCTAATCCTGTGCTTGTAAAAACTCCAGAAAGTCGTGATCCAACTATCCTCCACTTTTAATGTCGGTCCAACTCTGACATCCATACTTTTGTCTTTAATAAAGTGCTATTTCAATTCCCTGAATAACCCAATGTGAAAATAAAATGTAGGCCACAGAGCACAGTATGTCATCAGTTGCCAAATCAAGTGGATCTATTAATGAGTACTATTTTTTTTTTTTTACATTACGCAATCAGTGATGCACAGAGAATGCCAGAAAGGCTGCAGCAAAATATATTTCGCCTAGATGGCTCCATCCAAAATTAACTCGCAGCCTAGTTTGAATTTGAAGAATTTATGCTTCTCCTTTAGAGTGTAACTTGGTAATGCTCAGACAGAGCCGATTCAACTCTGCATCAATCCGAGCGTCATGATGTACAACACCTAGAATAAGAGCCTTGAACCTGGAAGGATTTAAAAATACTTCCTCCTTGGATCTTAAGTTAGTGTCTGTGTCTTTGATGTCGAGTTCAGAAAACAGCCGTTTGTCCTTCATGAGGAAGATGAGACCTGCCTTTTCCTGAAGACTGCAGCCCACGCTCAGTTTTTGCCAAAATATAAATGCAAAGCAATAAAAATAGCTGTGTTAAATCCTAACCTCTGGCTACTTTGTGAAATCTAAAATGACGGCTGTAGCCAGGGATCGAGCTGGCTAAATGTGGAACAAGCAGTAATTTGGACAAGTATCCATCATCTAGACCAGAACACAGCCCTCCTTTCCTGAGTTGGCCTCAGTGCTTCAGCTTTAAGGTCACTGTTCTTGGATGGCTGTGTGAGGTAAAAAAAAAAAAAATAAATAAATAAATAATTTGCTGTTCTTACCATTTTCTCTGCCCGCTGCCTCAGTTTCCTCCAGACCGTGTGGTGAGCCTGCAGAGAGGAAGACAACGTGATTAGCAGGCACATGTAGACAGTGATAAAGTACTTTTACTGCGCCACACAAAAGGACAAGCTTTGATATTAGGAGAACAATCAAATGTCATGTATAATCTGTTCCACGGCAACAGCGGTTCTATGAACAATCTCGAGGGAAACCGCTGCAGACCGCTAAAGAATCACTTTTAAATTGACTCGGTAATTTAAACCTGCAATTGTCTGAAGAAAAGGTGCCCATATTCACCTTTAATTTGACATTTCTTGTGTCACAGAAATCTAGATATGATCACTTTTCTTGTCCCAATAAAACTTATCTTGGAAATCCATAGAAAAGTATTTTTTAAGTGGGTTAAAATGACTGTTGTACTGGTAAGGTAAAAGTAACCATGTTTTTAAAATACAAGCAACTGTCTCGCATGAAGGTTTTCATGCAAGTCCGATCACAAATACACACAAAAAAAGTAAAAACAAATGAAAAAGCCCAACAAACAGTGTCCGCCTCTGATGTATTTAAGTGCTGTTACGTCACCATATTCCACACACGTCCCTACCTGCAGCTGCAGAGGCAGGGAGAGGCCCTGTGCCCGACGCCGGAGGCCCCAGAGTCCCTGTCCCAGGCTGTGGATGGCCGTCACCTCGTACTGAGAGCACAGGCCTGTCCTGGCCACGAGGGGGCCCGCACTCAGCAGCACATGGTCACCACATCTAAACGATTATGGGAGGTTTAGGTGGGAGATGTGCAAAATACACAACCTCCTGTAGATATACTTAATGTGCCATGTAACCGACACTACACTGGAAACATGTAGGCAGGAAATCAAGGTTTAAACCAAAATGTGTGCGTGAAAAGTCACCTGTGGAGCATCACTGTGCCTTTGGGACTCTGTGCTGCCTTCTGTTCCACCTCTTCCTGTTTACACCTGGAAGACACAGAGAAAAAGCAACAACAGTCATCGTGTGTTTAGTAGGAGTATACTGGGGAGGGACAATACAGGGACAGGAAGCAAAGAGACACAAGGAAAAAGAGGCAAAAGAAGAACAGACGTGTTAAGCGAGATAAAGTAATAAAAACAGTGAAAACAGCGATGAAAGAGTATCAGTGAGCTCAGTAAGGGTGCATACTGACCAAAGAAAGTGATTCACCGCATGGTGTGCGGCGGTGGGAGTGTCACTTAAATGGCCCATTTGTGTGATGTCCTGTTGTGTTTTTTAACACTCCAATGTAGCACAAGTAGATTTGATATATTCACAGTTATTGCTTTCAGTCAGATCTCGACACTTCCGACAGCATTTGAAAACAGTCTTTGGTGTTTTTTGCCCCCAACGTCTCCTTCCAGGCAGCATGGCAATGGTTACGTTTAGGGTTAAGGTTAGGGTTAGCTGCCTGGAAGGCGCCTTGGAGGCAAAAAAACACCATCGAGCTTTGAAAACAGCTTCATTTCACAGAGAAAGAGAGAAAGACAAGAGACGGAGGGACTGTGCTTTGTTGTTGCAGGAAACATACAGCTGTTACACAAACTCCTGGGCAGTTAAGTGATTGTCTTTTGTTTTTTACTCTCATATTGTTTTAAAACTTTCTTGTGGCAGCGATAGAGACAGTGATGTTAACCGTTACTACTGTACGGGACTCTCACACCGCCTCAAAATGGACTGCCAAGTCTGATCGCTGGTTACCACAGGGTAACTTCAGATTGCATTTCTCCAAAAGTTGAATCTGTCTTTCAACTTCTTGCCTAAGGCGGCTGCGTTTTTTCAGCTCCCTTGTGCGGCCCCCACCGCCGCAGCGTAAATGCAACATGAATGGAAAGACGTGCGTTTTCAACGGACGGTCTAAGGACTGCTGAGAGTGTGTGAACCGGCCCAAGGAAGGAGTCAGGCTACCTGCTGTGTGAGAAGATCTCCAGTGCCACAGAGGGTACCACCTCCAGAGGCTCCCATGCCAGGTCCTGGTGGATCAGCTGCTGGGCCCCTCGCGTCAGAGACCGCAACGACTCCTGGAGTGAAAAACAGCCGTGTTGGTTTACAAATCAACTCACTTACACTCACAAAGGATCAGATAGAGTAAGAGATATTAGAGTTCTGTAATCCAAGACAAAGACCAACGGATAAAATCTCTGAATCATTCCTCCCTTGCAACTGCTGGCGACATATAGAGACTCTTCAAAGGTGATAATAACAAGTCACACTCTAGTTTCCTCACACATAAACATGTAAGTAAAGACAAACATTTATATGAGATACTGAACACCCAAGAAGACTAAGAAGACTCTCATTTTTGCCAAAATATGGCTAAAGACAGCATTAGGCAGCGTAATAATAACTGCATTTCGGGCCAAATGATGACTAAGGGGTGGTCTGAGAAGTTTCTTTGTCTTGATTTGTCTTGCCAGCTGAAAATCTTGTCACTATTGGAATCCATTTCAACCAAAACACCAAGTTTAGCTGACCACAGCCTCTGACTTTTGTTAAAGACAAAACTTTAAACAGCTGTCTCAGCTACAATGGACGGACACTTGAGACTCAAAAGATGGATTTGGGGTGGAATATCACTTTAAAGAGAAACTTATCAGCTGAAAATTGTCAGTTTGTGCTGACCTCTAATGGTTAAAATTCTCGTCTTGCTGCAGTAATATAGATGGTGACAGGTGCAACAGAAATAATGGCTTTCAGTTTAGTATAAAGTTACTCTGTCAGGAAGGAAACTTTTTTATGTTAAAGATGTTCTATAGAAGATGATGGAAAAACATCTCAAATACATTTACATCTTTAAAGAACCCCACACACACACACACACACACACACCTCAGAGGGAGTCCATGAGTCCAGCTGAGGGTCGAGCACCACATCACAGCAGAAAGCCCCTGAAGTGACTAAATGGAAACAAATACAAAAAAACTAATTAGCACCAAACCACCTCTCATCAGAATCCAACATGTATGTTCCATTTATGTAAACTAAGAAAATGACCTGCCAGGAATTCTATTAAAATTGGCCTAAATAATTTCACTCAAAATTATATCAAGCCTACCTCAACAGCCAAAGACTGACACTGCATCTAACTTTCAAATCTGTCTCAAAAGTTCCTGGCAGAGACTAATTCTACTGGTCTCTGATGGCTGGTCAGGGTACATTTGGAGAAGCTCCTCTACCTGGCACCTCTGGTGTGTTGAGAAGCTCCACAGTAAAGTCGTCTTTGAAAGCAGTCTCCAGCACCTGGCCTAGCAAGGCAGCACAGGAACGCCAATAGGCCTGAGGGGGAACAAGAGCACACGCTGAAATATGCCAAACCCCTTTCCTTATATCACCTGTTCATTTTCTTAAAGCCATTTGGCTAACTCAGACTGCTAAACCTTCATATGAGCTGAAATTAAGAATACATTTTTACACAGAAACAGGACTGTGAATCTTGTCCCCCATCTCTTCCACTAGAAGAGCTACAAGAGGGGATGTCTTAATGGCTGTTTTTACAGCAGGAACAACTACAGTGACCAATAACTATTTCAATGTACATATGAGTATTGTATTAAGATAGACAGACTTGAAAAAATGTGTCCCTATCATTTAAGGTAACATGTAAAAAGTGGAGTAAAACATCTCACTAAAGCTGGGCCTGCTGTAAAACAGCCATGTAATTTATAAAAACACTACCACGTACTAAAACAAGAAGAAATTATAACATTTACTTATTTCAAAACATTTCCCCTGAAAAATGTATGAAATTCCCTGACTTTTCTCATTTTGTCACTTGTCTAAGAAAGAAAGAAAGAAAGAAAGAAAAAGCAGGAAATACTTAACTCTCCAAGAAAAATCTGAAATCCTTTTAAATAAAATATGTTTTTGTTGTTCCTGTACCTGGTTGACCAGAGTTGGATCACTGTCTTTAAATGTGAGCAGAGTGAGTGAGCAGGAGTGGGTGAGGGGCTGGTGAAGAGACCAAGGTTCCCCGTCCACCAGGGCCAGAGCCGAGTTGATCAGGTGATGCTCTGTCAGATCTGGGGGAAACACAGAGGAGTTCAGCTGAGTGCAAAACTAGGATTTATTTATCACGAATCATGAAGCAATGCATTATTAATACATGCAAATGAAGCTGAGATGTTTAGTTTCTCACAGATTGCGGATTGTGTTACAAACAAAAATGGTTCAAACCCGGCCAAAGTTCAATGAAAGTTTTTAAGTGGTTTTCTTTCTACATTCATCTTGCATCCACACTCCCTTTCACTCACGTCTGGCACAGCTCAGTGGAGTGGACATTCCTCTGTTCATGATAAGCAGTGTACCATCCAGCCCAGGGCCCTGCATGGACACCTCGATCTTCTCGATGCGGGGGTACAGAGCTCTCTGCCTGGCCTGCTCTCTGGAGAAGACGGCATTGCGCTGGCCGCGGACCTCGGTGGCCGGTGTACGCACAGCTGCTGCAGAAGATGCAAAGCCTGTGGAGGGGGAGGATGGATGGATTCAAGCAGAAAAAAAGATAATGCAGGAGGAACAAAGAAACCGAAAGGATAGCAGAGGATTCTCCATCTTCTAATACTAAGTCATGTTGACATGTTATGTGTTAATGGTGTTATTGGTGTAAGCGATGTCATCAGGGTTATCTGGGCTCGAGACTACAATTTCTAACAGAAAGTCTGTGTTTCAAAGTAGGGGTGTGGAACCAAACAAGCTATGGAGTTGCATTATGGGAAGTGTAGGCTATGGTGTTTTTTGGAGCTTGACCCATATTAGATCATTATTTAGCTATATTATTAGATCATAGTCAGGATATACACTTACCTAAAGGATTATTAGGAACACCATACTAATACCGTGTTTGACCCCCTTTTGCCTTCAGAACTGCCTTAATTCTTTGTGGCACTGATTCAACAAGGTGCTGGAAGCATTCTTTAGAAATGTTGGCCCATATTGATAGGATAGCATCCCCCACACCATTACACAACCAGCCTGCCCAGTGGTAACAAGGCATGACGGATCCATGTTCTCATTCTGTTTACGCCAAATTCTGACTCAACCATCTGAATGTCTCAACAGAAATCAAGACTCATCAGACCAGGCAACATTTTTCCATTCTTCAACTGTCCAATTTTGGTGAGCTCGTGCAAATTGTAGCCCCATTTTCCTATTTTTAGTGGAGATGAGTGGTACCCGGTGGGGTCTTCAGCTGGTGTAGCCCATCCGCCTCAAGGTTGTTCGTGTTGTGGCTTCACAAATGCTTTGCTGCATACCTCGGTTGTAACGAGTGGTTATTTGAGTCAAAGTTGATCTTCTATCAGCTTGAATCACTCAGCCCATTCTCCTCTGACCTCTAGCATAAACAAGGCATTAACGCCCACAGGACTGCCGCATACTGGATGTTTTTTCCTTTTTCAGACCATTTTTTGTAAACCCTAGACATGGTTGTGTGTGAAAATCCCAGTAACTGAGCAGATTGTGAAATACTCAGACCAGCCCGTCTGGCACCAACAACCATGCTACGCTCAAAGTTGCTTAGATCACCTCTCTTTCCCATTCTGACATTCAGTTTGGAGTTCAGGAGGTTGGACCACACCCCTAAATGCATTGAAGCAGCGGCCATGTGATTGGTTGATTAGATAATTGCATTAAGGAGAAATTTAACAGGTGTTCCTAATAATCCTTTAGGTGAATGTACATTTGCTTAAACTTTCTAATTCATGTCAGCATATAACATTTTGCACACTTTAAACGTGGTGTTTTAAGGCATTTACAGCCTGATTTTGCTGGCTTTAGGGACATGATGTGTAAAAGCCACTACTTACTTAACATACTGTCATATTTAGACTAAGGTTATGTTTGTGATTATACAGATAGTCAAGTTGAAGTTGAGGCTTTTAAATAATTTTCTTGCAGAGTTAAATATTAATTTTACGCTACTTTGAGAATGTAGCTATAGCTAATGCTGAAAAAAGGCAGCTTGGTAACCGAAATTACTACAGCGTATTAAAGGAGTCTGCTGCGGTATTTGAGACTAAAGACCCGAGTTGATATAGAACCACATGACATCTTGCAACTTTTAGTTTTTACATTACCTGTGTTATGTCAAAGCTGGGTAATATACATTTTTAACGAAAGCCATTTCAAGCTGTTCAGCAGGAAAAACACAGGTGTATTTACTAAAATAAATGATGATGACTTTGTGGGGGTTCTGTGCGTGCTGGAATGGACCTTTTTCACAGCAGACATGTTGACTTGTCATAATAGCAAAAGCACAGCTGAAACTGATAACCTTAACGATGGCTCAATTCCATCAAGTGTCCCAGTAAACTATTTCAGTGAGTCAGCATGCACAATACCAGGGCCTCTCCTAAGTGGAATACAGCCATCATTAATGGTTTTGAATACACCTGTGCTTTTTGAAAATGTCTCTTCATCCTGACTCGAGCAGTATAACTCCTCTTAACCTAGCTAGCTAGCTCACATGCTAATGCTATCCGGTTAATAGTTACTCACGGCGCTGGAGAACTTGACACACGGTCCTGGTCGCCATTGTAAAGAATATTTCTATACCTACATAAAACGACGTATAATGGATACGAAAGGGCAAATGGATAAATGTATGTCACTTATGCCTCCGAGTGAAGGACGCCATGCCTGTTTCGTGTGCAACAATATTTAGGTCCGGGTAGGAACTGGAAGACCAGGCGCTGAAAGGTCCGTGTAGATGACGGTGTGCTGTCAGATGACAGCAGGTGTCGCTGTTGGCAGTCATTTTCAAGTAGGCTAATGTAAAGGAAATCCTGCAAGACTTTGTTGCATTGTGTAGATAGAGAGGGGAAAAAATCTCTGCCTGCACCATTTTAATCAACAGTCCCTAACAACATAATATATCTCTGTATAACGCATATTTGATATTTCTTAAGGCACTTGTACTAAAGTTTAGATATTTATGGCGTCCCTCAATTTATTTCGGAATCTCCGTTTCCTAAGTGTTGAAAGTCTGTTGCTCTTATGCTGATTGGATGGATCCAAAGTTATGATCTTGGCTCTAAAGTCTCACATGTCCGAATATCATCCTCTAATGGAACTCAGAATTTGACAAATGCTCGTTGGATTTTTCAGGACCAGAATCAGCAAGTAAGTGTTGGCACTAATGGCAGCAGCAGTAACAGCAGGACGCCTGGCCAGAAAACGCAGCCGCAGGACCAAAACATCATAAATCATCTCACACAGGCCAAGATGGAGCCAGATTACCGCTAAATAGCAAAGCTAAAAGGCTACTTTCACAGTGAGTGCTATTCTATTGACCTCTGGAGGTTAAAGTAGAAAAAGAGAGAACTTGGAAGTTAGTAGGAGCTGATTTTAACAATGAAAGAAAATATAAGTTGCTTTACCATTACATTCACACAAAATTATTATTCAACAATAAATACGCATGACACATTTGTGCATAAAGATTTATTTTTTGTTGAAAATAAGTGTTTCTCACATTGAACCACTAACATATCTGATGTGACTTAAGATAAATGAACTATACACTGACACTGATGTTCACTTCATACAATGTAACAAGGCATTTGTATCATCTGTAAGGTGTAAAGACAAGTGTCCGTACGTTTGTTTGTTTGAATGACTGATTGATTGTTTGATCAGTTGATTGATTGATACTGTCTCTTTGGGTGAGATTGATTGTACTCAATGTCAGTGTGACAGCACAACTTCATGCACACATCATCCACAGTATGTCAACATTTGGGATCTTCTGAATGACTTTCCCCAAAGGTGCGGTTTCCTTTTTAAACATTCGTTCATCTATTCATTCATTCGTTAATAGTTAGGCGGGCCTGCTGTAAAATGACCTTCCAGTAAGACTCCTTCACAGTGGTGTTACTTGACATCCATTCAGATACTTGGTGATTGGTCTTGCACTGTCCCAAGGGCCCACAAGTGCAAAAAAGAAAAACACAAGCAGAAGAAAAGAGGACCAATAAAACTGCGGAGCACACTGCCATCACTACTTGGATCTATGGCTGGTTTCCCAAAAAGCATTTAGCACTATAATCCTTGTTGTCGATGGCTTTTACGATGGTTTTGGCACCGTGCTGCCTTTGGGAAACCCCCGAACATTTGCTCCTGTTAATCAGGATGGTGATGAATGTGGGAGGTCAAGTGTTGTTGTTTTTCTTTCAAGGGAAAAATCCACCCTGTGTACGAGGAGTGATGTATGTTGAAATTTTATTTCCCATTAACCTCCTTTCCCTACTTCTACTTCAGTTAGGGATTTCCTACATTTCCCAGAATGCCTCTTGATCGGAGCACAGGCCTAAAACTGCTAGATACAGAAAGCAGGTTGAAACAGTTTTAGAATTGGATTTTCCCTTGCAATTCCTCCATCTTCAATCTATCTAACATGAATTAATTTGCATTCTAATTTCTAACCATCCACCCATCCATCACCCCTCCAGCAGGCTGCTACTGTATGCTGCAGGCGGGGCAGCAGGCCTCTCTCCGGTCTGGCAAAGGGCAGAAGTCCATCTGCCTCACGATCTCGGCGAAAAGCTCATCCACCATGGTCTTGCTCTTGGCCGATGTCTCCATAAACGGGCAGCCCCAATCCTCGGCCAACGCCTGGCCCTCGCTGGGGGACACTTCCCTCTCCTCCTCCAGGTCCACCTTATTACCCACCAGCACCACCGGGACCTGCTGATACCTGAAATTGAGACAGAAAGTAATATCAGAGGAGAGGAATGTACATCTGAAATGTGCTTCCTTCTCCCCCGCTGGGTGTGTTTTGTTACAGACCGAGACTACAGAAACTTCCTGATACCTAAGGGAGAAAAGCGGAGGGAACTAAACTCAGTGACAGCATGTTTGTGTGTGTGTGTGTGTGTGTGTGTGTGTGTGCATTGTTGGCCTACATACTGTATTTGTTAGATGCTGAAACAATAAGGGGTTTGAACAATGCACAATGGAGCAAGAGAAGAGGGATAAACTACATTCAGCTATATTCATTTCCAGCTTCCCAGGAAGACTCCATCACTCCCTGGGTGTCTAATATCAGTAGGCGGTCCCATTAGAAAACTGTCAACATGAAAATAATAACTGTCTCTTTTCAATGTTGTGATGCTCTATTTATTCCGGGATACATTATATATGCGTTTGCATGGCATGCAAGCTGTACATTTAATGGCTTCCGATTCTTGTTTAAAATCATTAGCTCTCCACTTTGCATCATTTTGATCATGCACGAAGCATGTCTTAACAGATCAAAAGCTTTCTTCCCCCAGCGTGTGGCTGACGATCCCAGTCCTCTTCCATCCATCAATATAAAGAAACCAGGCTGGGGAGAGTAATGGTATAGGTTATTGAATAATTGAATAAAGCTAATGTGCTGCTCTAGCATTGGGGCATATGAACATTGGTCTTGGAAATAACAATATTTAGCTTTAGCTTTTGTGCGTCCCTTCATTTAAAACTTATTGTATCATTGTATT
The DNA here is from genome assembly GCF_008315115.2 of Sander lucioperca. Classification (NCBI taxonomy): domain Eukaryota; kingdom Metazoa; phylum Chordata; class Actinopteri; order Perciformes; family Percidae; genus Sander; species Sander lucioperca. Next base: position 9,720,530 of record NC_050196.1, on the reverse strand, counting down.
GACATGGAGAGTTTTACAGCAAAATATAATGTACATAATCTACATATTTTAGGGGAAGAGCAGACACTTTTAATATAATATGTTTAAAGGGCCAATTCACTCGAATCCCAAAAAGAGTGATTTGAATTGCACATAATAATAGCTAACCACGACAATTTTAACAAAGATGGTTAAATGACAAATTATGGCAAATGGTAGACTTTAAAGTGTAAAGTTATTATACAATGTGTTTTAAGTCATAAACTAAACCACTGCAGATAAAGTTGGATATATGGGAGCATGTTTTAAGATTCAAAAGAAATTAGTAGTTCCAATGAATGATTACCCAGATTTACCAGGATGTTGCTTCTGGAAACATATGCAAAAATAATTTGTGGCAACAGCTGTCTCACAAACGTGTTAGTACACTGAGCTTGTTACAGTACAAAGACAGTTACTACTACAGGCACTAGATATTTCATTTCAGATATACGTCCGTGTTTTCTCTGATTAAATAACTGCAGAATGTCAATTACAGAGGGTATATATATATTCTCACAACAGGTAATGGGCACAGACCACCTAATGGCCTCGGCCATCAGTCATTCCTAAGTGCATTCCGAGCCTGGCTTATTGATCTGCTGGTGCTATTGAGAAATGAGCTCTTAGCTACAAATTGGTGGCCTGCTGCCACACTTCTCAGCTAGGAGAAGAGCTGAGGCGTGGAAAAGAGTTGGCAAACGTCTCACTGAGCTAAAGAGGGGCCAGAGATCTGGATGAAATGAGTGCAGGCAGCAGTGGAGTGGAGGATACTTGAGCACCTGCTGGATCTGCTGAAGTGTATTTGAGCAAGACAGTGGGCCCTGCTAGTTTCAAGGGTGCTAATCTGTGGCTGAACTTGACCTCTGACCTCCCAGAGGAATTCACATATAAAGTGCAAATGGGAAATGATTACAAATAACGTCAGCAACTTCTTCCGACTGTAATTGGTCGACAAACAAGCTTGAAGACAAGCAGGGAAAACTCGCACAGAAAAACTCAAATGTCAAAGACTTCCCTGCAGCTTGACATTTTCCCTCACAGCGGCCGCACTGTACAACACACACACACACACACACACACACACACACACACACAAAAACAGCAGTTGACCTCAGCAGGACAAGCATCTCGCATGGCCTGTGTGTTTGGAAAGCTGGAGTCTAGTGTGTGAAGTGTGAACAAGGAGAGCACCAAGCAGACAAATGCAATCTGACAGCCTTGCCGGAGAAACTCTATATATAACTACAAAGACACAGGGAGAGCCAGCTTCTCCAGGGTGGGGTAGGGAGTTTGTATAGAGATGGTTTGTTGCAGCATCAAACTACCGCTCCCTCCTCGCCAGATGAGGAGAAGCTGAAACTGCTCAACACAGCATGAACAAAAGTTGCCCCATGGGGATTTATAGGTTGATATCATGTATAATGGAAGAATATGTCACTCAGTGTTTGCTAGCTGGTGGGCTTAATAGCTCAGAACTGTCTCTACCTACTGTACAGTATAACTCTTATATTTGTGCTATGGCCTTATGACTATAACTTCAAAAATAAACATTTTTCACACTCTGTCACGTTTTGGATGAGAAATAAAATCATGATTTTTGCAGAAGCACTTACAGTTCTTTGTGTTGTTCTTCCCATGGGAAGTTTACATAGTAGTATTTCCATTTTCTGCTACTTTATACGTCTCTTTACTATATTTCAGAAGGAAATATACTTTTAACTCTACTACATTTATTTTGCAGATTAAGGTTGGACATACAAAACCCATAATGAGCTTGTAAAATGTGACATATTGTTATAGAATAAACTACTCAACTGTACATAGTCAATTAAACTAGCTCCACCTCGACCAGCTACAATGTTAAAATACTGTTTATATGTTAATGCGTCAGTAATCCAACAATATACCACTGACAGAGGCTATTCTCTAAAGTTTTTTAGAGATTTTTATTTTGAAACTTTAAAGCTGCATGATTTTATATTAACAAATCAAACAAATAGCTATGTGTTACAGGTAAAGGGTCACTCATAGTAGTGAACTCACAACTTTAAGTAGTTTTAAAAAGCCGTTTCAGCTCCCTGAATGTCCTCTATGGCTTTTGAGGGACAGTTGTCAACGTTTATGTTTTGCCAGAAGTGCTTTTACTCTACATACTGTATGAATATAAATCAGGCAAAATTACAAACATTGCTAACTTGTTCCTGATCCAGCACAAGAGTTGGCAGCCATGCACTATGGGAATTATCAGCAGAGTTGGAATGTGTTTGGGTTGCTTGGCTGAAAGTACCAGCTGTATGAAAATGCAGCTTTTTGTTTACAAAATGCAGTGGGAGAGTTGTCACATTGGATTTACGGAATAGGCAACAGCAGGTGGCTGAGCTAATGAAATTTTACGGAGATATGCATGTTAAAATCTGTATTGATTTCTACAATATTGCTGTAAAAAACTCTTTCTGAATGATACTCTGAGAACGGTACTGAGGGAGTCCATGCGCTTAGCTGCAGGGCTTTCACACAGGAGAGTGCTGAGCTCCACCTTTTTAAAGCCATCATCTGTACGACGTCCATTTGTGAAAAGCTAATCTCGCATTGCCAGACCTATCCCCACAGTGCTGTGCAGTAAGGTTTGGCTACACCACACATACATTCTTTCTGGGATATGAGGAAAAAAACACTCTGGGTTGTTTTGTATTTCTATGAACCAATCACAGCCGTCTTGGGCAGCGCTAAGCTCCGGACGCAGCAACGGTGCACAATCTCAGGTCTCAAGGAAGGAAGTTGTTTTGGTGGAACATTTGCATCCCGCAAAAGAAATTGCCACATAAAGTATTAAATGAAGTTAACTGTTCACACAATACAGTAACGTGAGCTAATAAATTAGCTGGTTAAACGTTATTTGCTCTTACCAGTGTATCGCTGTGCGTATTTTGTCCATAGCGATCCTTGCCTTCCATCCCGAAACGTCCCAGTTAGATAGTAAATGCCGTAAACATATACCTTTTAAATCTTTACAATCATTCACCGAAAGAACCAAGCAGGCCTGCCTTAGTGCATGATCCAAATTTTCATCAAAACTTGCCTTTTTCAGCGTGTGACGTTAGCTTGCTAGCTTGGAGGTTGTTTGTGTTGTGAAGGGGCGAAGTTGGTTGGCCGGATGTCTGACTTGTCAGGCTTATCCTGGCAATGTACTTCCTTTATTCCAGACTAGTGAAAAGCCGCTGCTGCATTCTCATTAGCGGAGTCTTAAATAACTTTTGCTGATATACATGTGACCTTTACAGCACACAAAAACTAGTTACCGCCATTTGCCTCTGCAGGGTGTTATTCCAACTGTTGGGGGGAAAAGGCAAACACACAAACACTCCCACACACAGAGAATCAGTGTTTATAACTCACAAAAACAGATGGACTCTACATTTTCCATTGAGCCTCAGGGTACAACAGCCTTATTAAGGCTACCTGCTGTGCTAAATAGCTACAGTGAACTCACTTGCACATTTTCACAAGCCCCACAGCATCGGCAAACACATACACACATACAAAAACACAGTCGGGCATCTCCAACGTGAAGCCCTCCAGCCCTGCAGCCGCCTTTTCTTTGCTCTCTGCATCTTCTGTTAATTAGCAGTTTGTAGGAGCGGACAGAAAAATCACAGAACCTTTAGTGTAATGCCTTCACTGTGTTAACTCCCAAAGGGTGTTACTGCTGGAGAACAAAGCTTCTATAGCTAATGTTTTGTAGCGCCTAGCATCCCGGCAACATGAAGAGGAAAGCAAGGAAACAAAATAACACAAACACATTCCTGTGCTAAACAGACAAAATGAGGGCCTGCACAGCAGATGGAAAAGGTCTTTAGAGTCTTTAATTTTTTTTATGATGAAACCCCCAGCTTCATTTCCATCTTTAATGGTGCAGCCCGGCTCCTCTAGATAGTCTTATTTTCTTTACTGCAGATGCAAAGGCAGTATAGGCAGTATGGGGGTAGACAAGTGCCAATTAGTTGTATTAGTCCCACTGTTCTGTGCAGCTAAACAAAGACAATAATTCAAAGTGAGAAATAAAGATGTGTAAAGTAAAGTAACAAAGTGTGAGGAAACTGAAATGTTATTAATGTTCCAGATTCCATTCTTAATCCCACCTACAAAGCTCTGATTGGCTGACTGTTTTTCCAACCCCAGACCTACTTGAATTGCTGAAAAAAAAAAAAAAACTGGATTTAAGGACAGCAATTAAGAGTTCTGGAACCAGGCCCCTTCAGTCCTCTATAAACCTCACGTCAACTTCCTGTTATTCCAAAATACATACTGATTTTGTCACTCCCTGTAAACATTCCCTTAGGAGCTGGAATCCCAATCAATCTCTGGTTTTCAGTTCTGTAGTTTAATAAGCCTAAATGTGGGAAATCCCAGATACAGATCAAAGCAACGTCATTTTTTCCTAAGGGGTCACAACATACAAATCGGAGGGGTTGCTTGTAAAATATATTCACCTCCTTGGGACTCCAAAACAGTCTGGGAAAGGACATCCCTCTTTGGAACTATTTGGAACTCTGTGACATATATCTGTTTTCAGATATTTGAGAGCTGCCAGAAAGCTACAAGTCATTTCTGAGTGTGATAAATTGTAGATAACAGTGAAAACACTTTACACAGATTTACACACCAACAATGAGCACTTTATTGGTGTCTCTCCTTAACTCACATTTTAAACCAAGCTGGCTGCTTAACAACTCTCTTCTTCTTGATGGCAAACACTAAAAGCCTGAGGTCAGGAATCTGCTTTGTACCTATACCAAAGTGCCCCCTGGGATATGTAGCTTTGGTCTCGCCACCCTATTCCCATATTCCCACTCAGCGGCACGTGATGCCCACCTCCTGTTATTAGACACAGCATCAGTGCAGCGTGAAAACGCAGCTCAAGTGCTTTGAACGTGCCTCCTCCTCCTGGGCCGATAATAAACCTTCACATGCAAGCGTGGAGATTATTAGATTGTGAGGAGGGCTACACCCAGATGTTTTCACAGATAGCAACTGAAATGGAGTTTATTGGGTTAGTCCGTGAGGTGCTTAGGTCTACAGAGGGTAGAGTGTGTCAAAGAAAATATGCATAAGTTATACATTGTCATGAAAAGCACATCATTTAATCATGGCTCTGCATCTAATACAGCTTTCCTCATTCTTTCTGCTGAAAGACAAAAATAACCAATTAGGTAGATGCAGTGCAGACTTTTGTTTCAGCTAGTTTCAGCTTTGGGACCAATTGGCGGGGCCTGTCGTGGACGAAGTACACACAGTGATACACTGGTAGGAGCAAATTACGTTTAAGCATGTGTTAGAATGGTCGCGTAGTGGTTGGATATTAACAGCAGGAGACAGGAGGCAGAGGTACGGTGCAGGCCAACCAGGTGTTAATTGCACCAACAATGACCACATTAAATGGCAGCCATGGGATCAACAAAATAAACTGAGGCCCACAGGCAGCATGAGGTCCTGACAGCAGCAGGGCTTGATGTCAACTGGCAGCCTTTTATAGCCTGCCACTAACAACGACCTAGACCCTACCACAGTATTTTAAGGAAATCTGAAATTCACTTGACATTAACTATATTAACCAGAACAAACACATTACATATATTTCTGTGTCCCAGAACCTTTAAAATGGTGCTTGATGTGGCCGGGTTAGCTCAGCTCGTAGAGCAGACGCACATATATATAGAGGTTTACTCCTCGACGCAGCGGCCGCGAGTTTGACTCTGACCTGCGGTCCTTTATCATTCCCCCCCCCTCTCTCTCTCCTTTCATGTCTTCATCTGTCCTGTGGAAATAAAGGCCTAAAAATGCCCCAAAAATAATCTTAAAAAACAAACCAAAAACGGTGCTCGATAACCTGGGGACTCTTTTAGCCCAAACACCGTGGGGAGGAGACACAACCGAGGTAAGTATATTGAACACAAACATTTTACATTATACTATAGCACAATTAGCAACAGTTCACCTGCATTTAATTAATCAGGCAAGTATTATACCATTCTGAGCATATTGAGTGCACGTGTTTGTCTTGACAGGGCCGGCCTCCCATCAATTCCACCTGCAACAGCTACAAGACACATTCAATTATTTCAATAAAACATTTAAAACTTTTGTTTGTGCCATATTTCATTTACCAGTATTATAATATAAAATGTGCTACAGAATACTAGTGCTGCAAAATATTAGTAATGAAGAGGCCCTTCCTTACACCATGTATCCAGCTAATTTAAACAGCTCATGTTACTGTATTGTGTGAACAGTTAACTTCATTTAATATTGTATGTGGCGTTTTCTTTTGCGGGGTGCAAATGGTCCTCCAGAACCAGTTCCTTCCTGAGACCATTTTGCAGAGCCACCGTCACCGTACTTACTCCACAGCGCTCTCGAGTAAGGTCTGGCAAAGCGAGACTACTCTTAAGTGTATTTCCTGCTTCCGACTGCACCTCATGCATATACATCGGCACAACGAAGGTGATATGTGGACTGCAGGAGACCATGGAATCACAACACCTGCACCACACACAGAAGTAACATAAAGGATCTCACGTCTTTCCCATGCTTTCCGCTCACCCTCTGCATAAGCATGCTGGCTTGTCTCCCTAATGCAGGTCTGAAGTCTTCTTGGCTTCCAACCCAACACAATCCCATTAAGTTCTGGTGAGTGGGCACATACTATATCTGTGTGGTGCTTGTTATTGCTGCTGCTGGCTCAGCAAGAAGTTTGGGAGGAGGGAGGCTGATCTCCAGGAGCTGACTGTGTTGCTTATTTTATTAAAGATGGACACCGTGGATGTCTGCACATGTTTAAATGATCAAGTGAGGCCATGCTTAAATAAACGGATGGTTATATTACTGCATGTCCCTGCACTGTGCAGCGATTTGGTTCTTACAAACCGTGATAAATTCTATATACAATATAAAATATACAATATTTTTTCCATGCTCCTAATGTCCCACTGCATGCTCAGAAATGAGACGCATATGATGTATAATATAATGCGATAAAAACATACAGGAACAATCCCTACTTCAAACCCAGAGCAGTGTGAAATGAAAGTATGAAATATTTACAGATACACACTTGACAGCGGTGGCTGGTGCAGCATAGGCAGCCGCATCGGGTGGCGGCTGGCTAGAGGCGGCACAGCACAGTTTTATCCATCTTTTTAATTTTCAAAGGAGTTCCCTCATGCACTCGTCCCCACTGTGCCACGTCAGCTGTGACGCTCTTCTGCTTCCTCTCGGCATGTGACGTCTGGGCCACAGGAGCATTCAGTTCACTCCGGTTGATGGAGGTGAAGAGCAGCACTGCACCAAACTATGCAGGTTAAATTATGAATTATTACACAATATGCAGTTAGATAAATAATAGTACCCAGTATCACAGGACTACCTTTTACACTGACAGCCGACCTGCAGGTTAAAGGATAATTGCGCTTTAAAAATGTTTTTTTTTTTTTTTTTTTTTACACAACTTGGTACTTACTTTCATAATTTCATAGTACAGGGGGGTTATGTGCTGGACTATTTGGCAGTGACGTCCTGAAGTCTCAGCTGGTTGCCTGGCAATGTCATCTATACAATTGCCTGGTAACGTCAGATGATAAAAAAAGATCTACGCCCTGCTAAGAAAAAAGTCCAGCACATAACCCTCCCATAAAACCACAACTTGTGATTTGTACACTACATTTTTTGTGTAGATTTGTCAATTAGTGAGCTGTACAGGGGCTGGTAGGTTGATTTTTATTTTTGGACAGAGCCAAGCTAGCTGTTTCCCCCTGCTTCCAGTCCTTAGCTAAGCTAAGCTAAGCTAACCATCTCCATGCTGCACCTTCACATTTAGCGAACAGATGTGAAAGGAGTCTCGTATTCCTATTGTTTTTGACACTTTAAGGCCCTGTGAGTTTGGCAGCCCCCTCATTGTTCATCATTGGCCATCATGCAAATATAATGACAATAATGAAATTTCTTTTGCTAACTCTCCTGCATGTCCCCATACAAAACCCATAAATGTCATCTATAACCTTATAGGAAATTGAACCTTATAGTTCAACATAATGGGCTCTTTAATACTTTATTTGAAGTATGTTTATGTTAATTTTGATAGCGGACAGCAGCCTACAGGCAGAAGTAAACAGGGATGACATGCAACAAGGGTGTCCCAGGTGGACTCAATCCGGGCCGTGTGATTACATGATTAGCGCATCTTAAACCCCTAGGCCATCAGAAGGTCCCAAATTAACAGTTTTTAACCTTTAACATTAAGTAAAACTGAAATCATTGACGTAGCACCAAATCAATTACAGGCAATCGATTCAAGCCCTTATAATGTTAAGCGAACTAAAAAGGGATTCTTAACTTGCAGACTGTAGTTATAGCTGTAGTCTGTCAGTGTCATTAAGCAAATTAAGGGAAGCACTAAGTCAAAAACACCAATATGTCACCACCAAAAGGAAAGATCACAGTTTTCCTTCCATTCTCTCTCCCCTAGCCGTGAGATGAGCTCAGTGGATTTGATGAGTAATGGACTGAACTGATCAAAGCCATCCAGAGTTAGTCATGTGTGAGAGACAGAGAATATCAAACCCAGTGAGAGTTCAGCGGGTTTATATATGACAGGTGAGCCACAGCTGGGCTCTTATGAAGAACATATGAGCTGGTTGCAGCTTCTCACGCAGCGGTGGAGGGGAGGGAGGAAGAGGAGGGAGCTGAGAGGATGCAAGTATGGGATGAATTCTGGGCCTAATTGTGAAAAAACTACACATTTTGTTGTAGTTCTTTAAGTGTGGATCTATGGACTTTAATGGGGCCTTGGGAGGTTCCTGGGTGTACTCCAGCAAAATGAGGAATAGTTCAATTTTATTTCACTATAAATGAATGAGGGAATGTCAAGGAATGAGTATGGTAATTACAACTTCCCCTCCCACAAACACAACCAACTTTTGGTGTCCATATTGCCACAGGATGTGACCATTTTGGGGGCCTAAAACAGAATTAATAACCTCATCCCTATTGCATCAGAATACATTTACAAGACAATGATGCTTTATATAATACAGTGGACATTGTCTCACCTTTTCACCCTGATGATCTGGTCTCTCATGGGCTTGATGTCCTGAAAACTTTGCTGGTTGACCAGACTGTAGACCAGGATGAAGCCTTGGCCGTTCCTGATGTAAAGGTCCCTCATTGAGGCGAACTGCTCGGTGCCGGCTGTGTCGAGGATCTCCAGCACCGACGGAGAGGAGTCCACCTCGATCTCCTTTCTGTAGAAATCTTCAATGGTCGGGTCGTACTTCTCTATAAATGTCCCGGTGACAAACTGGACCGTCAGGGCGGACTTCCCCACCCCGCCGCTGCCGAGCACCACCACCTTATACTCCCGCATAGCGCTCCTCCTGTGGACTTAAATCCGGCATGCAGAGAATAAAGTCTAAGGCAGCGGACAAAAGAAACGCATCCCCATACACAGTAGTCTAGACTCACACTACAGCCATGACACAGTGACAGCCAACGGTAAACGAGATGAGCTCTTGCAGCTAGAGGCAGGATGCTGGAGCATTTAGCCTTGAGATGAACAGCCACAGCCTCTACGGAAATATTCCCACGCTATCTTGCTGGGAAACCATTCCAGAGGCATTCATAATGCAATGAGGCGTCGGTGTGGTAAAATAAGATAGGCTATTATTAGAAACAACAAGACGGTACATCTTTTTATGTGCCGACAAAACAGAGGGCTAGCACTACATTTCTCTGCCCAGTGGGGTACAGTAGCCTACAGTTAAAGGCAAAGAGCCTGTTTATCCTTAAGAAGGCTACAGTGCTGGGAATCCACGCCTCTGGAGTCGGTGCATCCACTGTATATGGGGGGTGATTAGTGCCACCTGGAAACAGTGGAAGAATTGGAAGAAGATAGAAATGTTTGTGACAAAGATGTAAGAGAAGCAACCTTATCATTATGGGAATTGAACAAAATTGTGTGGTACTAAATCATCTTAATTTTGATAAGCTGTCAAAGTAGAACACATCCTCAACATTTTTTTTTGCAACTGCACTAAAGAATGACACATTATGTTATGTGATCTGACACCCAGGGGCGTAGCACAAACTTCTGGACCCTATACATAGGCATTCTCTATGGGCCCCTCCCTGTTTTACATGTCATGGAGTGAGGTTAGCTTACTCCAAGTCTTCAGGTAGTTTCTCATGATCGCCAATTTTATATTTTCATCACAATTTGTCAAAACAGAATAGAACAGATAAAGCAGCAGGTTGATTAACAGCTTTACTGAGTTTTTCTTTCAACTGTAGAAAGTAACATTTTTGAGGGACAGTCCTCTACGATACAAGTAGATAAGCTACTCACCTTGCAGATTGCAGCAGTGCGTCGTGAGTCTCCCTGCTGTCAGCATGAGTCAAGGCCCTACCTTTGTATACAGTTATCTAGTATACTAACTCTACTATGGCCATTAAAACAGTATTATTGACCTCTCATATCATATTTTTTTTCTTCACTTTACACAAAAATCCTCCACTGCAGTAACAGGAAATGACTTGGAAAACATTCAATTAAAGAGTTTACTTGTCCCAGTCCGAGGCCTTTTCATTATGTTCATCATCTGTGTCAAAAATCATTAAAATCTTGTTATAAGTCTTAAAACCTATTAGCTGTCACAACCTTAAATGTTGTTCAAATTAGTCTGTGACAGTGCTGTTTATTGACCTTTATGGCTCCCTCTTTATGTGGACTTCAGGGACCAACAGGGGTTTTTGAGAGGGCCCCGAAGAAAAACTAGGGACCACGGACATTTCTGGACTGAAATACCTTACAGGTCTATAGTTAGTCAGTTACAATCCTGCAAATAAAAATAGTGATTCTTCAATTTTTACACAAACAGGACCTTTAAATGACACAAATGAGAGATCCAGACAAAGCACTTCTTTGATTTTCTTTATTTCTTTCTTTCAATAGATTTGACACTATCTTGCTGGAACCAAAGAAACATTTGACTATAGAACATAAAATAGCACAAAATATATGCAAAAAGAATACATTTAAAAATGATTACATTGAAACTATAAATCCAATGAGGGCCTTCTTGTCAATTTATCTTTATGTCTTTACTTTGTTGGTGGGGTACACTGCAACAATGATGGCACAGGCAGTCACAATTCGTAACCTGCAGTCTCCAGTGTAGTGCCCTCTGCTGGCTAAAGCTGTGAATTACACATTCCAAACATTTCCATTGTGAGGCAATGGGACAAAAAGATCTCACTTCACATTTGGGAGATCAGAAGAAAAGATCAATGACTTTTCACTCTGCTGCAGTTCCCCCCGCCTTGGCCTTGTGGTGCGCACATTAAAACCCTAAAAAAAAATATTTTTAAATATAAAGATACATATTTGAAATGAAACTGAGAGAGGATTTGAGAAAAGAGACCCGTTCAAGTCTCTTTAATAAATTTCATAAGAGCTCTTAAAAACATAAAACCTTTAGCACGATGGACTCAAGATAAGGCAAAGTGTTTGGATAAGCTGAGTCTGCTCAGTTGACCAACTGCTCAGAAAGTGCTTACGTTTTTCTTTTTTTCCATCAGTCAATCATTGCCAACACATGTCAAAAAAAAAAACATAACATCTCAAGGGGATTCCATACACAAGGGCATTGCGGGTCACCAAATGAGGACATTTTGTGTACAGACTTTTTTTTTTCCACTAGAAACATTCAGTACGTTATCATTTAGTAAGAAAAGAAAATATTGTTTTCTCATGCAACATGTTGAATTAAAGTTATTTACCGGTGGTATCTGCTTTTGATTGATGAACAGATGTACTGTACTAGCAAGGTGCAGAAACCTGTAAACCCTTAAAGGAAATGGACAACAGATCACATCTTTAAACAATATGAAAAGTGCAATCCTTAACTCTAGTGATACATACGCCTCAAATATAATGTCTCAGTGTGGAACCTAAAGGTCCTTTGTCCTGGGGTTGAACATCTGAACGTATTAATTTATAGATTATTTAGTTCTTAGATATATATATATATATATATATATATGTATATATATATAATCTATGTAACATTGATGAATTTAAATCTATTTAAGTGTTACAGTCACAGCACTATACAGGCTGTTATTTGCTAATGAAAATATTAGGTCATAAGAAATGTTCGTATCTTCTTTACAATCTACCTTGTGTACAGTGTTCTAGCAAAAAGAAACAAAAAAATCAACTTAACAATGTCATTTACAAAAATACCCAACTTTAGTAATTGCAACATTTGGTTGCCACGGCAACAACTTAATATTGTTATGAAATACTATTATACTAGCGTGAAAAGTACATCTTTTTTGAAATTTTCTTCTCTTTTTTTGGTAAAATGTCATCTATACAATAAACATTTTTTTTTTTTTCCAACAACACAAGCAACTCTATAACTATGCTCATTACTGCAACACCGTGATCTTTTTATCAATGAGAAGGCAAGAAAGATCCAGTAGCTTTCTATTGGTGGGCTGACTTTTAAACCCCACCCCTCAAATGTGTGCGACTTCTCATTCGCTGACCTGACAGGTTAGACCTTGAAATGACCAACCGTGCAGAACGTAGCACAGCTCAATAAATTACATTCATTTCAAAATAGAATAGTTAACAACATTGTTTTTGACTAAAATTTGACCAAGAGTAACATAAGATAAATTACAACAAAATAAAACTTTTACCACCTTCCACAAATATTACATACAAATCATAATGCATGTGGAGACAATCAGTGAATGGAAGTGAAATGGGAAACCAGAGTGAAGCACTCCTGTTCCAAGGTATGATTGTGGATTGTCAATGGTAATCAAGCACCATGAAATTACATCAAAGTTTTTTAAATATGGGAAATAAGAGAGTAAAAAGATGCTTATTCAAAATATGTAAAATAATAATAATAATAATGAGAGGGTTGGTCTAAAAAATAATAAAAGAATGATCTTGGCTAAAAGACAAATGATTGTTCTGGATAGAGGTGGAGATGGTGAAGGGTTTGGGGGGCGGTTTCAAAAATACCTTGATAGTAGACACAACACAAATCTTTAAATAACTTTGAGTACATTTCTAGAACCATGGATATAAACTCTCAAAATAAGAGACACTTTACATACATTACACAGTTTACAATACATTTTTTTCACCCCCCACTCACGTTCCTCATGTAAACTACTCAAACCATGGTAAGAAACGATGGTACACCATGAAAGTCACCAGACATTCTACAAAGCTATTTTTGATTTGTCGTTTATTTTACTTATTTTCGTTTCGATAAAGTCACTTGTGATGTTAATGAACGGTAACTAGGAAACCGTTTCCTAGTTACGATTCACGAAATGTGATGTCTTTCCCAAAAGGTCCATGTAGCTTCTGACAGCCGGTATGTTGTGTCTGTGACTTTTAGTGATATACTCTGGATGAATGTGTTGTTGATGAGCATTTTTTAGGCACTTCTACAGTTTTCTAAAATGGAACAGGATTATCGGTGATAGTAGGGTTGGACAGGACAACCGACGGTCACAGATAGCCCTCCAGTCGAAGTTCAAGTCATCTTTTGCTTGACGAGCGTCGTCAAATGCACCGGTTTTTTTTATTTAGTCTTAGCACTTAAGTCCCTCACCCACCCCCCAAAAACCTCTCCTACACGGCCTGGTGTTGTCATCATCACCTGCAAGACCTCGCTTCAAGTCCCAGTCTGCCGGCAGACCATCAGTCTCCAGATACGAACACACATGCACACACACTCACAAGGCTTGGTATGTCTGGAACAAAACCCTCAAGCTTGGTTAAGCCCTTGGCACAGACCCGAGCCTTTAGGCTTTTCGGTAATGGCCATGACTATCTTCTGTCAACACTGGGCACTGTCTTCCCCAGTCCCAACTGCATGCAAAAATCCGTGCACAATCTATCCCGCCACTCCTCCTGAACAAAGAACTGAACCCAGCACCGAAACAAATAAAGGGTGCGTTGTGAGCAGCTTTCGCAATGGCAAAAGTGAAGAAAAAAAAACCCAAAAAACTTTATCAGGGTGTTAAAATGTGGCTCTGCTTTCTGGCAGGTTGATTCCACCGACCTCTTCAACTTTGGCAAGATGTTTCCGGAGATGAAAAGTTGGCAGTAGGGGAGGGGAGCATAAGCTTCATCATGGCATCTTAACAGCATCTGGGGCAGATGAGGGTCACAGAGGTACCCCCTCGCAGGGACAGTCACATTAAGAAAACATGAGCCTGTCTGCCCCAAGGACATTCAACTTTGTAGAGAGAAAAGCAAAAACCGCAAGACAAGAACACTCTTGAAAGCGCCGAGTGCGTTGGTGTGGTTGTGCACGGGTTTTCTGTGACTCTTCCTGTTTTCCACTAAAACATTAAGCACTATATGTCTCGTATAGTGCAAATCAAGCATCTTTTCTGTTTGTTTTACTAACCAAAGGGATGAACATTGTGCAGTGTATTTTTGAATAAATATGAAAGAGAGGGGATTCACGGTACTTTGGGAGAACAGTTGTTAAAATGACCTCTATAGTGTGTCTGCTATGTATGTGGTACTATACATAAGAATATTTTTGACTTTTTCATGTTAATAGTTTTTTTTTTCTAGCAATACATACAGTATATATCTTGTTTGTTTTTTTTTTAAATGTGTGTGTGTGTGTGTGTGTGTGTGTGTGTGTGTGTGTGTGTGTGTTACACCGGCACTGCAGTTCTTACGGTTAAATTGAAGTGTTACACTCTTAGCATGCAGGTTGCTGGACCTCTATGGGAGAGGTAAGGTAGTATTTACACAGGGACTGTTTTGGGTTTCCTAGTGCAGCTTCGTAACACTCCATTCCCTTCCTGAAACTTACTTCAGGATAATCTAGAGCAGAGAGACAGAGAGGTAGAAACAAGAAAAGGAAGGAGAGAACACAAGGAGAGACACATTTAGTGAACCTGTAAGAGAGAAACTGTTTATTATTATTATACTTATGACATATAAGAATATACGTACGTATACAAATAAATTATGCTTTATTGGGTTTAATGTGATCTGGGTCAAACACTATTTGCCTTTATTTCTGACGACTTAAGGCCTTAATGTGCTTCAAACAAAGTGCTCGCCGGATCATCTGACAACCTTAACGCTCCCCTTAATATGTCCTAGCTCTGATTGGCCAGGTGTGAAAGTAGGCAGAATTTGAACTTCTCCTCAGGCATTTTCAAACCTATAGTTCGTTTGATCTGATGAGTCGATAAAGTTGTTGCGTTTTCCCGTTGATCCGATTTCTTTTCATGCAGAATAAAATAAAAGTGATCCAAAATGCATCACTAACGGCCACGTGAGCACATTCACTCCGCTCATTGGTTAGATTTGTCAGGAGAAAGTAAAACGCACGAAGAAGGTCTGCACAAATATCAACAAGGCAACGTACCTTGTTGGCAGCATAGATAGTATATAAGAATGGACCAACAGATCCCGTTGCTCTGGACGGAGACCAGTGAAGGCCAATAGAAGCACTTTTCCGGTGAGCGCTGAGCGTTACTGAGCAGCCTCCAACTGAGAGAGATGGCGTAAATGTGACGTGAGCAACCGGTCTGAAAGTTGGAAGTCTTCTGGTAGCTGTGCCAAGAGAAATCTCAATCATTCCCAATCTTGCAGAGATTGAGATTTCTCTTGGCACAGCTACCAGAAGACTAGGTATATGTAAGGAGATAACATGGACACAGGCTAATTATTGCTAACTAAAATGCTAGTTAACATTAGTAATTAAACTTAAACAGCTAATGTAAGTCGAAACTGTCTGCGAGCTCCTCCTGTACTATACGGTAATTCCTCTACTATGCGACAGTAGGTCGCTTGGTTATGACACAATCGTTAGCCTATTTTTATAAAAACGTCTGCTACGGAGCCATAACGTGAGGTACAAGGTAATGGAGCCTTTTATACATTGTCGTGTTTCTTTAGAAATAAACAATGGACAAATAAAGTCTTTAAACGCTTCAGATGTAAAGTTATTCGCTGTCAAAATGAATGGCAGTCAATGGAATGCTAACGGGAGGTGATGGCTTATTAGCATCAAAATGGCGCCATAGGAGGTTCGGGTTGCGAGGAGACGCTTACCCCCTTGGTTGGCAGTCCAGGTCAGACATCGATTCATTCTCCGGCTAGCTACTGGCAACTATTTCACAAGTGGCTACGGGAGCCGTTGAGCTCAAACTCAGAGAACGTTTCGTAGTTGGAACAGATCAATGTCGGATCAGAGAGAAACCAATTCCTCTTAAAGGAACACGCCGACTTATTGGGACTTTAACTCTGGGGGATACGGTGAATAAGCTAGATAAGTCCATACATACCCTTCTCATCTCCGTTCGTATCGTAACTCTGTCAGAGGCCCCCACCGCTAGCCTCGCTTTGCACAGATCCTGGAGGTAACCGGCTCCATCTAGCCTACTGCTCCCAATAAGTGACAAAATAACGCCAACATGTTCCTATTTACATGTTGTGATTTGTATAATCACAGCCTGTACAAATAACAACATCAACAGAACTCACCTCTGTATTACATATGGATGAATGCATGAAAGGAAAATCTTAAAAAATTCTACAAGATTTGGCAGCCATTCTTAGACCATCTTGCTCAATTTGACGGAGACCTTGAACAGTTGTGAGATTCACAATACGCCACTCACCTCTTCTTTGATACATTGTTTTTTTTTAATTTAGAGTACCAGTGATGCAACAGTACATTTCATTGTCTTGAGTAATACGCCCAAGGTTTTTGTTTTTATTTATTTTTTCTTCCTCTTTTTCTTTCTCTTTTCTTTTCATATTGGCATATTACTTTACTCCTAATCTTTGCCCTTTTGTATTATACTACTTTGAAAACACTTAATAAACATATTGAACAAAAAAACAAAAAACGTCACCTGAGACACAACCATATTCTAACTGTATACATACTGAGTCCTATATTCTATACTTCTGCTACTTGGGTGGAGTGATTTGCTTGCAGCACCTGAGAAGCCCTGTGGTGAGGAGCAGAGAGTAGCAGTGCTTCGCCTTCTGAGAATATAGTTCCCAGTATGTATACGGTTAGAATATGGCTGTGTCTCATGTGACCTTGTTATTTGTACAGGCTGTGACTATACAAATCACAACATGTACATAGGAAAATGTTGGCATTATTTTGTCACTTATTGGGAGCAGTAGGCTAGATGGAGCCGGTTACCTCCAGGATCTGTGCTAAGCAAGGCTAGCGGTGGGGGCCTCTGACAGAGTTACGACACGCACGGAGATGAGAAGGGTATGTATGGACTTATCTAACTCTGGGGGATACGGTGAATAAGCTAAAGTCCCAATAAGTCAGCGTGTTCCTTTAAGGGTCTTGGAGAGAGATCAGTGGGCAGTGGGAGGCAATCAGGAGGAGGCTGTGGCGGCAGGCTTCTCACACCACCTATGAGTGTGGGCCATTCGGAACAATATGAACACGCTGTTTGCACTTTTTTTTTTAAAGCATTCTGAGACATATAGGCATCAGGTGGGTGGTCAATAGTCTCTTAGTGGTTGAGTTGGGGTCGCCTAGTGTTTCATGCAGATGAGAGCAAAAGCTTCTAATAATTTGCAAATAGCATTTGACCCAGGTCTGGTCACCTCTGTGGGTATTCTCTCTTTAGGAGATAAAGACTAATCCAACAAACAACAAAGAGAGAGAGAGAGAGAGAGAGAGAAGAAGAGAGGGTTTTGTCTATGGGGGGGGCAGGTGGAAGAGCTGCTGGCTGCCATCATGTGGTTGCCACTGGCAGCAAGCCAACACAGTAAAAAGCAGCATGGCGCTTGTTAATATACAATAGACAGCCAGTAAAGGACAGAAGCCACTGGTCACATCACACATCACAGAAGGTTACCACAGGTAGAGAGTGAGTGATGTGCACAGGCTGAGAGGAAAGGCTGCTCCACAGTGCAGGATGAAAATAGGAAAATATTACTGGGTGCCAGATGGGTGGGATCAGCCACATATAGGATGGTACACCCCACCCGTCTGGCACCACAGGTGGGGAAAAAACAAACACCAAGAATTGTTTGCAGGTCCTATTTTGCAGTGATACTAGCAGCATGTTTCAGCCTGGCAGATGATGATGGTGGTGTGCGTTAACAGAACCATGGTGGACGTTTGAACTGCTGTTTATTATTGTCAGATTATTATTCTAATTGCATTGTATCTTAGTGACCTAGTCTGTTCATTTTAATAAATGTGATAAGCATGACAGGTTCTCTCCACAGGGAGGTGAGAGACTGAACCCTGGTCCTTTAGCTGAAGAGCTGCTCAATATAACAACCTCATATTCTATTTCATTCTTACAATTTATCTTCTTATCAGTTCAATAGGCAGATCACATACAGCCTGTAAAGTACGTCATGTAATGCCACATTCGGACAGTCGAGGGCGCTGGAACTTCACAATCTCCAGCGGGCGAGAGGAGAGACGTTACCAGAGACCCCAAGCACTGTCAGCACATGGTTAATATGAGCCAGAACATGGAATGGTGTGATTGTTTCCTGCTTGTCGTGTCACAACGACAGTTGAGACGGTCATGAATAGACCAGACTCTGTCCCTCTAGGCATGTGTGCTACTCACTATTGATCCATTTTGTTTACATCTGAGGTAATTAACACACATTCTTTACACGATTACTAATATCACTATGCTCATTTCATTCTTCTCACTCAGTTCCGTCCAAATTGTCTTGAAGAAGCCACGTAACAATGATTGAGATGCTAATGGCTGATGCTAACCAGCTAGCATTAGTACAAACTCAGGCTTTGCAGCTCACAGTTTGGGACTGAGAGGTTGTTTTTCAGCAAACAGTGACGTCGGCATCATGTGCCCTTCCAAAAAATACAAAATAAAGAAGAATCTCGGTGTCGTATTCTGAAAAACCATACGATGGGTGACGTGACCGTAGTAAACAAGGCATGTACTGTAGCAGTACAGCTGGTGATTGTAAGTGTTAACTGCTTCCTAGCTGGAGGGATCTTTATGCAGGGCGGAGGGGGAGAAAGAGAGGGGGGACAGACGGAGACAGACAGCGAGGGCTGACGTCAGTGTTTCTTCTGCTCCTTGTCCCACATGCATCTTTAAAGAGCAGCTCTGCTTCCTGCTGCTACTGCTGCTGCATGCCAATTACAGGAAGAGACGGTGACTCGCAGGAAGTGCACACACTGCTGGCCTATGAGGGGCAATAAAGCAAAAGGTACCGGGGCCAAATTCTTGGTTGATTGGGCACCTCGGAGAAATGATTCATGTTCTTTTTTTTTTTTTTTAAACAAACTTGTGATTCACATTTTCTTTACACAAAGCCTCCATTCTCATTTTTTTTAAATTCCAGATGGGAACAGTTTTTAAAGGTGTTCATTCTCTAACTTAAATTGGTATTAATATATGTTCTCTGTACATTGTAAGACAAATGAAAAACAGCAGTGAGAAGAAGTGTTACAAACAGAGATGGGAAATCAGGATACTGGTCCCTACAACTACTAACAATGATAACGTGGACGTTTTTCACCCGCTGAAAATGATGTGATGGTTTTCCAGTTACAGTATATTTCTACCTGTGGAACACTTCTATTCTGTTCATCTGTGTGTCCTCAAGGCACCTCTGTACTGAACTACCAGTAAATGATTACCAGCTGCGTAAGGCCAGAGTGCCAGCATTGTGCTGAAATTTCCAGGTTAAAAATGGGGCACACATGCTTCACTCTGGCATTTAAACCTGGCCCTGCTTCGCTGGCTCCCGCTGACACGCAGCAACAGGATAGCCGTCGACCAGAGGCCATTTTTAGACTGCTTCTGTGATAATTTTTCATGTGTCTGTCTCACCCGGACAAGCATGGCCCGTAACTGTAACCTCATGATTTATTCTCCCTTTTATCCCGCGACCAGGGAAAGGTAAAAAGATGAAACTGGGAGGGGTGGAAACAGGAAAAAGAAATCCAACATGGCAGCTGTTACGAACCAGCTCTAAGTGCTGCAAAAATTGCCTGTATGTATTTGCTTGAATGTGTGTGTATTTGCATAGCACACAAGCAGTACAGATGGTGCCCCCTATTGCAGATGAAGAGGCTTATTTGACAACAACAAGAAAAGTGAAAAAAAAGAAGAGAAAAAAAACTGAACATGCAAAACAAAACCAGGAAGTAGTGCAACACAACACAAATACTACTTTGCAAATGTGGGAGCTCTGAAGAAGTGCTTGTTGGGAGCGCCTTATGGAGCTGTGCACGATGTTTTACGAGAAATACGATAGAGTGCACTGTCACCGGCTTGCTCAGGTAGCCCCCTCGGCTTTAAATTCTCTGGAAAATACCCACTCAGAGGCGTTCATCCCAGTGTGAGCTTGCCCAGTGCAGGCGGATGGACGCATGGGGAGGGGCTTGGCGTGGGCTAAGGCTCAGCTGCAGGCTATAAGAAGGCAGTACTTATTCAGAGCTCCAGGGACGGATGAAAAAAAGCTTTAAAAGGAGCAAACCTGATTGGCTGGTGCTGTTGCTGCGTAGGGGACACTTGTGGCAGGAGTTGTTGCTGCAGAGACAGTAGCAGGCGTAGCACTGTACATCATTGGGACTTTGTTTTGAGGGGGGGGAAGAGGGAAGGAAGTGGTAGCGATGGACAGGTAGGTGGAGCATTATGGTAACCATGGCAACAGTTGTGATGTGTGTGTGTCGACGGTATCGTTTGTTGTTGTTGTAGTTGTTGTTGATGGTGGTGGTGGTGGTGGTGGCAGATGTTACAGAGAGCCAGCAAGCCATCGTTAGGGTTACACCGGCAGATGGCATGCAACCATTCACAATGCAAAGCAAGGAGGACAGAAAGAAAGAAAGAAAAGGAGAGCATGGGAGAAAAAAATAACAAAACAAAAAACAAGAGGAGAGAAGCTGATTACAATCACAAGTAAGGAAATTTATACGGAAAATCAGTTTGCTGTTTTTCCCAGAGAAGTTGAGGCGCACAAGACACCAATTACAATAAATCAATGACATTTTTGGCAGCAGTGATGGGAATTTTAGTTTTCTAATTCATGTGGTCTGACAAGTTAAATAGCAGGAAGATGCCAAAAACCCAGGCGGCTACTTCATCGCGCATGCCAAAAACATGTATCTCAGATGGATTGTTTTGATATGATGTTTAAAATCATTATTCAGAGTCATCATGTTTCCATTTATTAATGTAAGACCTGCTGATAAGCCGACTGGGACTTTTTGTAGTTCCCATCCCCTTTTAGCTGAGAAAAATGCTCTGGCCATGTGGCTGAAATAACTTCTCTGGGAAACTGATTTAAATTTCCTGATCAACAAAGCACAGCAAACAGAAAGTAGCTATCCTACAGCTTAAGAACAGCTCAGTCTGCAGTATTTTATCTATCATTTTTATCATAAACAAACAGTCATTAGCGAGTAAGTCAGTAGGGAAACAAGAACTGAAAGTCACAACTCTTTTCAGGTGATACAAAATGGACATACAAATATGTGTTTCATATCATATCTCAGCCTAAAGAAATGGACAGTTTGATGACACTTTCCTAGAGCACTTTAAAGTTTCATCACCCCCACAGGAGGTGACGCGGTGAAGCAATGACCTTTTGTCTCACCTGGAAGGGCTGCAGATATTGCCCACTCATCCCGCTCCAACCCCCCCTACTCTTATACATCAAACAGTGTGTGTGAGAGAGCAAAGGGAAGGTCAGGACCTACCAAGACTGCTAGCAGGAGTCATGCACAAGACTGACCCTGTTGTATTCATGCAGAGAAAGACAGTGAGAGAGGGAGAGGGGGGGGACAGAGATGGGAGAGAGAGAGAGAGAGGAAGAAATAAATGGGTTAATTGAGAGGGAGAACAACAAGGTTAGACAAAAAAAAGCTTGAAGACTTCACTCAGCTCAGATGCTCCTGCTACAGTGGTGCTGTCAGCCAGTTATGAATGCAGTTAACAGTAGCAAGCAGTAGAGTTCCCTTATTCAGTTCAGAAAATACTGTTTCTATAAAGCGCCAGCTAAATCAAACATAAAGCACACTTAGATAGACTGTAGGTTATGAAAGTGTGGACAAAGTGAATATGTTGCAAAGCTGGATCAATGAGATTATTGGTTTGCAGACACGAAGGAAGGAAATGATGGATAATCAGGATAATCAGTTTTTTCCTTATCTGTATCTCAGATCATCTGTTGTACAGATTGTAGAGCCCATTGGGACACATTTGCGATTATGGGCTATATAAATAAAATTGACTCAATTTGACCATTCTGGTGTCTGAGATCTATCTGTTCATAAAGTTGATCCACAATCAGCCAAAACAGTATTCTACATTCCTATAATTAAGTCTTCTGTGGCCATAAAACCGTAATGTAATGTAATGTAATTAAATAGCTGCACATGTGCATATATATGCTATAAACAAATAAGGGAACAAAATGAACAATCTAAATAAGTAATTTCTAGAAATAGAGAGAAGACTACATCATAAAAGAGAAAACAAAGAGGTGATAGAGCCAAACAGCAGCAGCATCATGCAGTGTCAGTACAATGATGTGCACAGGCTTCCATCCAGATCTAGATCAACTGCATCAGGACCATTCAGATAAGTGTCCATCACAATTTATTTATTTTTTTTTACAGTAAATGTCAAATATCTGGTTCGTACTGTTTTTGTTTACATGGGTGGAGAAACCCCTCCCATCCCAAACTTAGCAGGTCTGTAAAAAACGTGATTTGCAAACATGACTTTAACCCAGGGCTACTTCCCACCCAAAGATTCAGAGGGAGGGAGTGATGAGGGGCTGTCAGGCATCTCCCACCACAGGGAAACAAAAAGAGCAGGTAAAAAGAAGAGTGAGGGATGGGAGTCTCATCCTCATGACTCAGTGTGGCTACAGGCTGCCGTATTAGCTGCGGTTAACTCATTTAGCGGGTGACCCAAGGGGGCTTAAGCTACTGTTAGTTTCTATGAGAGGAGTTGACAGAGAGTGTATTTTGTTCGGGGGATTAATTTGGAAAACTTGGAATAAAATAGCTTTTTTTTTTAAATGGCTTTTTATCGAAATGATCAATGTTGATGTTAAATACACATTAAAAAGGCTGTGTTTGCTCAAAGTTAAGTCATTAAGGCTTATAGTTTTGGAGTTGAAACAGTTACAGAGCCTTTGTGTTGAAAATAACTGGGCTTGTTTTGCTCTTTTGTATGCTTGGGTGTTACAGTTGAGTGAGGTGTATCATATTTAAGTGGTAATATATCATATCTTTGATTGCTCTGATCAAAGCCTGCACTGCCCTTCAACCTGGCAGCAATTACGTGTTATATTGGCAGGCAGTACATCAAAGTTTGAGGGGTGGCATGGTGAATAGTTGAAACATTAGCACACACACCATTACAGCAGGGCTCCTTATGTGCGTCGCTCAAATAAATCCCTTTCAAAAGAAAGTATAGGGCTAATAAACAGGCGTAACTGATCATGAGAGGTGCTCTCACTTTAGCACGAGAAACTCCAACAAGATACATGTGTGATGGATAGAAGGTTAGCTGAGCACATTCAGTGAGTGTATCTGTGTGTTTGCATGCTCTGCATACCTATGATGCGTCTGTGTGCCATGTGTATTGATTGGGAGCTCTTACCTGTGGGAAAGAAAGTGGGCTGCTGGAGCTGTGCGTTGGCCAGCGCCTGCTGGTAGTGCAAAACACTGGGGTTGAACAGGGAGCCGTTGCTCTTCTCAAGTGCTTGTCTCTTTGGTAGGGGCTGGAGGACGCCGTGGGGGAACGCCTATCCACCGAAAACACACACACACACACACACACACACACACACACACACACACACACATATATACACACACACACAAACAGAAGAACAGTAGATTTGATCTGTATACTTGTTCACAATTGTACACAAGTCAACACTGATATTTGCAAATCTGTTATTTGTCTATGCACAGCACAACAAGGCAAAAATGGAAACTTGCTGTAATTATCACAAGAACAATGAGAAACTACACCATAGCAAACAACACATTAAGGAAAATAGTGTGATAACTGGAATTAGTTTAACATTACATCGTAGTTTATTAAATGTACAGTACAATCTAGAATGGCCACTGGTGATCATAAAGGATAAATATGTATACTTTAAAGTGATTTACAGGGTTTCACAAAAACAAAAGAGCAAACTTAAATTTTGTGAGTGGCTACAGTACAATTAAAGAAGCTACATGCAAAGCAAAAGGTGAAAGGTCAAAGTACCAGGTCTACAGTTGCCTCGAGGGGTCGCTTCATTGCTTTGGCAGTCGACTGAGTCTTTAATTAGCAGGCAGCGAGCACATGATGGCAGTGGGCCAATGGGATTCAAGCGTATTAACATACAGGTAACAGCAAGCAGAGGTGCGTCATGGGGGACAGCATTGCATTGTGGATAGGTGAGAAGGAAAAAAACAAAATCAAAAATAATCTGAATGCAAGTATACCACATACAAAACAATAGGCATGCACATAAACAAAAAATTGTTTTGTTTACTTTAAAGAAACATTGCTACTTTTTGAATTAGTACAAAAGCAAAAAAGCATCTACATTAACCCTTGGTTAAAAAAAAGAAGATTCTATGATGTATTTCAAAACTACTAGGAAAGCATTTAGTAGCAACGTCAAGTAAATCAATTTTTTTTCTTTTCTAGCAGTAAACACAACTGATTCAGACTATAAATACTGGGCTGACACTTTGTGAGATCTGAACAAGAAGTGCTACAGTCCTACACACATAATAATTGCAGTGGTCCTGGAGGTGGCTTTGGGCCTGAGAAATGTCTAAAA
Organism: Sander lucioperca; assembly: GCF_008315115.2. Classification (NCBI taxonomy): domain Eukaryota; kingdom Metazoa; phylum Chordata; class Actinopteri; order Perciformes; family Percidae; genus Sander; species Sander lucioperca. The sequence continues at coordinate 9,695,608 of NC_050196.1, read as the reverse complement.
CACCCACAACAGATTGGGATGTGAGTGAGCTCTTTGATCAAATAACCTCAAATTATTGAACTCTGTCCTCACAACTGGCAATAGGAACTGGACACGTTTGTGTAGGCAACTACGGACAAACACTATGAGGGGGCTGTTGAAAAGCTGTCACCCATGTGTTAGCTACAATAAGTGGTCCTAACAAAAAGTAGTTTAACAATCACATCCTTTCTCTGTAGTGGTGTCGATTCATGTCTAGTCCTTGAAATAAGTGACAAATCCTCAAACTAAATCTGCATTGTGAGCGCATGTGGCTTGTTAGTGTGATCAATGAACTTGGGGTGGTGATGCAATATAGTTCAAATCACAGAATGTGGAGCTCTGTTTATTCTTACATTCCTCCTAGAGACAACACATATCTTAAAACCTAGGAGTGTTTTACGAATCTAATATTAGTATGTATCCAACCTAACGAGGTACTATTTTATTTCAACTTAATGCTTTTGTTAATTTATTTAAAAAATGTCCTCACATTCGATGTCACTGCTGAGAGGAGAAAAAAAAAGATGACTGATGGATGTGATGAGCACAGCAGTTAAGGGGATCCATGCACAAGCCTCTTGCTTCATGTATGTGGATTTTCTAATAGTATATGACAATATATATCCTATAAAAGAGCAACAAGGCATTGCTGATGCACTGTATTGTTAACAGACTTAAACACTGTGGTTAGTTCAAATGCCAGATGGTCTATTAAAGTGACATGGAAAGCAAAGATGACTGCATTCGACTCGCAATGAGGAAGAAGATTACAGCATGGCAAGCAACACATAATGTGGCACAGTAAAACAACATAATCTCAGTAACAGGATCTTCTTACTGTGACCGTATCAGTTAATGTGTAACCTTATTTACAGTACACTTTGGCCTATTTTCTAGATTTTATTTAGATAAAAAAAAAAAGAAAAGTGAATTATGGATAATGATATTACCTATTTGCAGCAGTGCAGCAATACAGGTTTTATGGGTCTCTGCTTCAATAAAAGTGATTCAGCTTAGGCTAAGGGCAAATAGAAAATTGGATTAAAGGTGCTGACTAAACAACTCATTGTCCTAAGGTTAACCCTGCTCACCTATAGCACAGCTTGTAACTGCTGGTGGTAATTTGGGAATTGGGTCATAAAGTTGATAAACTGGGGCATATGAGGAACACTGGAGTATGAAACAAAGGATTGTGAAGAGAATGCACTAGGAAGATAAACTAAATCTTCTTGTTTGAAAAAGCATTGTGTACCTGGTGGGGAAGTTGTTGAGCTAAGGTACTCAGTGTGCCTTTAAGAAAACAGCGCTGATGGGTCAACATCAGGTTATAGTGCCTCGAGGTCTCAGGCTCTCTTTTATTTATGCATGTTTCAATTCTGTGTTGTTTTCCTGCTTACATGCAGCTTCTACGAAATGCTCAAACGAAACTAACCTGAACTCATGGTCGACTTATCATCCACGCTGTGGACTTATGGAGGAAGGACAAAGAGAGCAAGCAGCAATGGAGTCAGCCAATGAGAGAGGTATGTGCAACGCATAAAGCATGCCCATGCCATGGAGGAAAAAAAGTCAGTCAGCACACTGGCGCAGTACAAGGTGTGTGCGAGTGCAGCAGCCAAAAGGACCATTCAAAAGAAGCCAGCCTGGGGGAGGGTGGGGCACAGCCAAGACACACTTCCCACTGTCTGTCTGCCTGCATTTCCATCTGTCTGTCTGTCTGTTTGTCTGTCTCTTCCTCAGCATGTTGGGGGATTTTTCCAACTAAAGGCAGACGAGGGCAAACCCCCACCCGTGAGGCTACATCCTCATCCATCCCCGATTCAATTTACACTGATCTGCAGAGAGCCGCACTTATCATTGAGAGCAGGGCGGAGGTGGTATGGGGGGGGGGTGAGCCAGCACATTGTCTCTGTATGAACCAAGGGCATTGGAAAATAAAAGCGGACTGCGGTGAGATAATAACAGATTGTTCTTGCGGCATTATACTGATGCATTTAGGTTTCACTAAACCCTGTTTATTGTATACAACGGCCTCACTTTAGGATGACTATTGTTATTGAATTGTACACTGGAGTCCACTGGAATAAACCAGCAGAGGTGGGTATGTTTTAACCGGTAATAAAGCAGCGCTCCACATTTTATGATGCTGTGGGTGTCATCATCAACAGCATGCGTTTACATATTGTGTAAGCCGAGATGATTTGTAATTATGTCACATGTACTCAGAGAGCCTATGTGTGGTTCCATGTATTTTATTTGGTACAGAGTTGCTCAAAAGAGATCACCGAAAACCAATGTTCAATAAGCTACTCTTTGATCTCCAATTTAAACAATTTGTGCTTTGTAAAAAGTCAGGTAGCAGTTACTAGGCATGGCAGCTTTGTACTAGTGTAATACTACTGTATATATTGTGTTTACTTGCTCTTCCACAACCATAAAATTACCATCCAATCCAATAATAACATGTTTATTTGGTGCCCTAAAGCCATGGATATTACAATGGTAGTCTAAGCTTTTGTTGGAAAGGAAACTGTATATAGGTGCTATAAAATAGCCTTCCTGTCCCTTACAAGCTCTTGCTCTAGAAGTACTAGAGTGTACTGCTTGGTACTAGAGAGTACCAAGCAGGAACCTTGGGAGATTTGGTTACTACAAGGACAAGTATGTGTGTTTGTTTCCTGCTCTACCACTGTGTAGGTACAGGGTACAGTAGGTAGGCTTTAGTGCTGTGCTCTCACCATGGCTGCAGCTGTGGCGGCGGCTTGCGCCGCCACAGCTGTCTGGTTGGCCTGGTGTTGGGCAGCCTTAATCTTGGCCTGCAGGTGGGCCGGGGGGTGGAAGTACTTGCACTTCTCGCGGGAGCAGCGGCTCTTGATGTAGTCCATGCAGACGGTGACCGTGTTATCGCTGGTGTCAATCATGGGGCTGTCGCTGGGGTGAGCAAAGCGGCAGTCGGTCTCCCCGCGAGCGCAGTTGCCCCGCTGGAACTCACGGCAAACCTGGGAGCAGGAGAATCAGGTGGACGAACAAACACACAGACAGACAGACACACACACACACACACACACACACACACACACACACACACACACAGATGTGGACAGACACACAGATGTATGTATGTAAAAAGAGAAAAAGAAACAAACCGTGAATACTTGAGCTTTCAGAACACGTCTGGAAACAATGTTAAACAGCATAATACTCATTGCATAGCATCCAATTTATTTATTTATTGTCATCCTCTTACTGTAGTGCATGATCATCCAACTAGCACAGTAACTCCACAGTTAACAGCCATCAAAATCTTGATGACAATATTAGATTTTTTTTGGAAGTATTTGACATTTTGGTGTCTGACTGTTTTTGAAAATGAGAATGTTGATACATATTTAAATACTGCATGTTAGGGCCAACAAGCCTTAAGGACTTTTAAAACAACATCCAATGTATTTGTACAAAAAATATGTGTTTTTTAAATAAACACACTCAAAATAGGAGCTTCTTGCACACAGAATCTCATTTACACAGCAAGGTTTTACTTAATTCTGCTGCACCAGACTTAAAACTCATGCTAACGTTTTTTTGTTTGTTTTTTTAAATACAGACAATAAATTAATTTTGGACTTGGTGTGAAAAGGTCTAAACACAATGTAACTAAAGTGCAATGTGTGCCAAATCCAAATGATTGTGGAGTCACTGATCCAGTCAGTGTTCAACGGTTCAGAGGCCTGGGCATAATCACATGGGATCTGCTTTTGACTTGCACTCTGGGACTGAGACACACACAGAGTGCACATGCGCACGCACGCACGCACGCACGCGCGCACGCACGCACGCGCGCGCACACACACACACACACACACACACACACACACACAGACACCGTCACACATGACAGTTAAGCACACACATGCAAAAACACGCATGCTGGTTTTGTGTGGGAGTGTGTACGTGTCTCACAGGAATACTGTCTCATTAGAGCCAACTTCATTCAGTTGCTTAGTGATAGCACTCCCTGAGAAAAACACATACAGGCACACACCTACGCATCACCTCAAGGTCTTAGGGAGATTATTGTTTATCACAAAAAATGTAGTGAAAAAAAAAAAAAAACTATCCTCAATCACCAAGCTATTCTCATTCAGTGTTGTTTGCCAGGGGGCAGATGGAGATTGCTGAAGTTGTCGTAATTGTCCCAGTCTAACTGTGGCTGTCTAGCAAGTACCAGTTTGTGTTGGGCGATTTTCCAATTTAAATTACTGCAATCTCACACTATCTCTCTTTTTTTTTTCGTGTTGTGTTTCTGATACAAGCCTTAAATGATTTCGTTAAGGTGTAAGACAAGATGTTCCTTAACTTACACTCAAGGATAATGCCAAGGTAAAGAATTATCAAGTAAGGAGGCTGATACTGTTGTTTAGATTAGTTATTGTTCTGCCTTTCAGCGTTTAGTTGAAATTAAACAAATACTGCAGCTACACACAACACTTGGTGGTATAAACGGCACTTACACATTTCACCTACGTTTCGAAATTGTGACACAATTAGCAGCGTGATATGAAATTTAATTATTTTAATAAAGTGAAATAATTTCTGCTTTCTGTAAAAATCGGACTCTTTATAAACCTAAATTGCTTACTTGGGTTTATTCAAAGGCAATTTCAAAATGTATGTATTTAAGTCATATTTTCTTCCTTATAAAACAGAAGAATTTATTTAAGTCATCAAAAAGTTAAATCAAAAGGTTAAAGATGTGGGTGTCTGTATTTTATTTGTTGCTATGCCAACTCCCCTGGTAGCCATGGAGGTAATTAGTACGTTATAGTGTTTTTTTTGTTGTTTTTTTTTTTCTGTATTCACTGCACAGTATGAGGAATATCTTTTCAGACGTTACATATGTGTGACTATTGTATCAAAACTACAATACCCTGTGCTATAAATGATACTCATTAGCACCATCTCTTTCACACCCATAATCACACTAAGGTGTTACAATAATGTCACTTCACAACCTCAAAGACAACACTAGGTATGATATACAGTAGCTCTAATGCTTGAGAAAGAGAGAGAGAAAGGGAGAGCGAGAGAGAGAGAGAGAGAGAGAGAGAGAGAGAGAGAGAGAGAGAGAGACTGTGATTGGGTGAGTCACCTCCAGCTTGTCGGTACGCAGCAGTTTCTGGTTGGAGGAAGAGCCACCGGTCACGGAGACAGGCGGGCTGCCGGGGACCATACAGGGGGTGTTGGGCAGGATGTCTGTGGGCACCAGGCCCATGCTGTGGGACATGGGGGTCAGGTAGGGTGCGTAGCTCAAACCTGCGCTGGAACCCAGGCCCTGGCTGACTGGAAACGTCTGCTGTACATGGAGAGAATAGACAGTTTACCAACACCTGAGCAGCTCCTCTTTGTTGTCATGACTGCTCTTTAAAATATTCTGTCTGCTTTTCTTTTCTTGTTTTAGCAACAACAACAAAAATGACATTCCTAATTAAAATGGTAGAAATGGCTTAATGGCAAAGATGTAAAATGATGGCTGTAGGGAGAGAGTGGGGAGTGGAGGGTGAATAGCAGAATGAGGGTACAGCAACAAAAAAAAGAGGGAGAAAAGTTAGAGGAAAGGGACACAAGAGACAAATGAACGGAGGGAGCAGCTGTGCAGAATGGTGGGTGAGGAAGATGAGAGGTGAGGTGGGGAGAGAGTGTGACAGGTAGAGAGACAGCCAGGGGAACAGAGAGGAATAGCTTTCAGAGAAAAAGTGGAGAGAGAAGGAAGCGAGGGTAGAAACAAGAGAAGGGTTTTTTTTTAACCTCTATGTATGTCAGGAAGATTTTGCTGAGCAAGCATGTTCTTTTTCAGCTACACCCTTACATTGATGCAGTTCAACACGCTCACACCTGGCAGCTGCCCAGTGCAACCACAGTCTACCGCTGACTGCAGAGCAACTCCCAGAGAATAGTCTTGGAGTTTAGTGCTTTTGCTCAAGGCCATCTCAATAACTGGTATGAGAACAAATTCATCTTTTGAGCCTGAGATGTAATCTGAAAATAGTAATAATAGTAAAGTATCTAATAGAAGGCCGTGTCAATGTGCTGTAACAGACGTCTCATATTTTCTCAGTGAGCCATAGAAAATATTACTGGCATAAAGGGGGACTCCAGTCAAAATAATGTAGGTAACTTGATATGTAAAGATCAGGGCTGTCAAAATAACGCAATAGTAACGTGTTAACGCCAATTTGTTTTACCGCCACAAATATTTTTGATGCATTACCTCAGGTTCTGTCACGATGACTATGGACTGAAGTGCACTAGACTGGAGTCTCGGATTGGGTCCAACGCAGGTTGAATGCGCGTTATAAACGTCTGTTGTATGAAATGTCTGTATCCTCACTGCACTGCATTTTTATAAACTATGATAATCTGGTCGCAGGTCGCGTCTCTCGCCCACGTCCACACGCCGTCTCACTCCCTCTGCCTCTCCTTGGGGTTCTCGTACTCATAGAACTGAACATCCAGTAACTACTATTTCCCTTTTGTGTGGAAGCACTGGGTGTTTTTGCAACTTCAGTAATATCTGCTGCCTTGTGTTCAAAACGCAGCTCCGCTTGCCCCTCTCCTTGCTCACCAAAGCGGCTTTGACCGGCAGAGGCACAGCAGCTTTCAGTGGTGTTGATAGTCGTGACGTGTAACCAATCACATAGTGCTGTGGGCGGGACATTGAGTGAGACTACAGAGTGGTGACTACAGACAGAGACCGGCTGCATACACTGTACAGGGAATTATTTTAACCGGACATTATGACCAGGGAGATTTAAATATGTTAGACCTTAGCTTTTGGTTACAATGGAAACACTGCTATGACGGTTTCTGGACAATTTATTTGTCATTGTTTTGTGGTGTTAATTGATTTCCAATGATAAATATACATATATTTGCAAAACGTAAGCATATTTGTCCACTCCCATGTTGATTGAGATTATAAAATAATATACAAATATCCCATTAAGGTACATTTTGAACAGATTGATTGCGATTAACTACTTTAACTGACTGACAGCCCTAATAAAGATGTTTTAACAGGAACAAAGCCAGACTTTTTACAGTGTAGCACAACAACAGAGTTCCTTGTTATTTTCATGGTGAGTCACACAGTGCATTGACATTTATTTACCACAGCAAAAAGACCAGCACTAACCACAGGCTGCATGGTGGTGCCGGGGATCATGAACTGCATCTGTTGAGCCAACATGGCGGCCGCTGTCTTCTGCTGGATCAGGTTATTTCGCCCGTTGATCTCCAGCTGGGTCTTCAGGTGAGCGGGTGGGTGCAGGTATTTGCAGTTCTCTCGCGTGCATCGGCCCTGAGCGGGAAAACAAAGTTGATGGAAGAGAGACGGGGAGGGGAGAGAGAGAGAGAGAGAGAGAGAGAGAGAGAGAGAGAGAGAGAGAGAGAGAGAGAGAGAGAGAGAGAGAGAGAGAGAAAGAGAGAGAGAGAGAAAGAGAGACAACAAGGTCATTAACAGTCTGAAAACTTCAAGTCTCTGATCAACAGAAGGAACTGAAATGCTGTCTTTTGATAATAAACCTGATGAAGAACAGGTTGTGTGTCTGTGTGTCTGCCTGAGGATGTGGCAGATTTGTGGCCATTGCTTTTGACACAGACTCCTAAACATCAAGTGCTTGAAGGCAGCATACATATTCATACTTGGAGAGTGTGAAACATATAAAATGATGAGAGCTCCGCATTGAGCTTATCCAGTGGGGGTAGCAGGTAGCTCTCGGCTCGGAGTAGAACCTTTTTTATGACGATTACCAGCTCCTGACTTCCTAGCTTGTCAATTCTGGCAGGACCTGGTCCTGCCGGCACTTTGGACATACTAACTAGCCAGTATTCGATGCAGATATGGAAATAAGGGAAGGTGGACAAAGGCTAGGGCTCAAGTTCTGATTCTAGCTGCCTCGCCAAATCTGTCCATTGTAGCATTTCAATGGACAGGTCATCCAGTATTCTCTGTGGACATGCAAATGCAGATTTGGCAGGGTCAGGCTTACAGAGACCCTGGTGGATGAAGGCAATTAGACTGTCAACCCAGAGGCTAATGGCAAACAATCCAATATGGATCCTCATTGCAGTGCTTATTGCTAGGAGAGTGGGTGGAAGAGAGGAGAGAGGTCAGCAGGGAGTAACAGAGTAAAGGGTAGAATACAGTAGTGGGAAAAGAGACTGTGGTGAAGATGGAAAGTAAAGGTGAGGAGAGGAGCGGAGGAAAAGATGTGGGCAGAGTGGAGTGATATGAATTAGTACAGAGGGGAAAGGGGAGATAACAGTGAAAGGCCAAGAAGACAAAAGGAGAGGACATGACATGGCCGGCATGACATGGCAACGTCTTGGTTAATGTGAAGGAGCGCAGAGGGAGGGGAAGCTAAATTAGAATCAGAATAGCGTGAGGAGGTCCAAACACCCCTTAACTCTATGTCATGAAAGAGCCACAGCACAGTGGCCTGATTAGCAATGCCGTACAATCATTTCTCTAATTTCCTCTTACAAGAAAATATGACAGCTCTGTCACACACGGTGATGAGCTATGTTTAATTACTCAAGCGCTGTACTCAAACACCAATTTAAGTCCTGAATCAAACATACAAAATGACAAGTCATCAGACAATATCCTGATATGATGTCTTTTTTTTTTTTTTTTTTTTTTAAATAAAAAAAGCAGTCAGCTTGTAGTACATGGAGTCAGAACAAAAGACGGTGAAGCTGCATTTAGCTAACATGATGCCTCTAAGCTACTATGCTTTCTGATTATTTTAAATGTGCTCTTTTTTCTTGTCATAACAGGTAAAGAAAAGGTAGGAATTGATAACAATAATGACGACTGCATTCAATTCAGATGTGTCAATTCCACGGTCATGGTATTGTGCATGCTGTCCTACCAGCAAAGCTTACTGGGAAACTTAAAGGAACAGAGTCATTGTTAATGGTATTGATTACACCTGTGATGTTTTTTTGTTGCCATGACAAACGATTATATCTGCTGTGAAAACGGTCTATATCAGAGCACTGTAATTGTATGTTTTTGTCTATTTATTTTTCGGTTTGTATTTTATTTTTCTCACATTTCATTCTATTTTAATTGATTTTATTGTCCTTTTTAATTGTGTTTGTAAATGTTGTTCTAATGCATGTCTTTGTCTTATACAAAACACTTTAAATTGCCTGTGTTTGAAAGGTGCTATACAATTAATGTTGCTCTTTTGTCATCACATTCACGTTTTTAGCATTTGTTTTTATTGTGTGGGATTTGAAAGCAGGAAAAAAAAAACACAATATTGATATTGATAGTTATAGTAAAAAAAAAAAAAAATAGTGTGATATTAGTTTTTTTCAGTATTGCCATAAATGCTCTGGAAGCAGCACATGAAAAAAAATCTATAAAATAATACATTATTCCTATACTATTCTTAGTAAAGCATTACGCTAGGTGGGCAGGCAAACAAAGAAGAACTTTGAATCAACTCAAACCTGGCTCCCAATGTAAATAACCAATAATCTTCAAGTCTCATCAAAGGGAAAACTAATAAAACCTGCCTATCCTTTTCTTCCTGACAGATATTAAAGACGCCCCACAGAGCATCAAACACACTCTTGGTACAACGAAGCTGCCACAAAGGATATTAAGTCCGTAGTAACTATTGGCTATTGGTCATTTTTGTTTTCACATTAATAAAACACAAATATATGAATACAGTGTGCTCTGTAATGATGAGAGTCACGACTGAGATGGGACTGGCCTCCACACCCTGGTGTTAAAGCTGCAACCAACCACTGATAACCCCCCCCTAACGTTTCACATGCACAAAATCACACCTGCCCACACATATGCATACTAAATCACACAATCACAACAAGCATCGCCCACACGCACTGGCACAGGCATACATGTGCATAGATAAACAAAGTCACCGCACGCACAGTTTTGTTATGTCCTGTCCAGACCAGAGGAATAACGTTAGCACTGAACCCCGGCAACCAAAAACCTCAGAGGTGTCAAAACTAATTGGACCCTTATGCAGCGCCACAGACACGGGCAAAAGGTGTGTGCGTCTTGAGTATCTGCATTCAGGAGAGAGAATGCGTAGGCAGGTGTAACAGTGCATGTATGTGTGGAGGCGAAACCGTGTGGGCGGGTTTGACTGTGTGTGTGTGTGTGTGTGTGTGTGTGTGTGAGAGGGAGCTTGGTGTTGAAGCTGAGCTCTGGACGGCATCCCAAACTTAGTCGGCAGGGAAGCACAGCATCACCATTGAGCCCTACAGAGATCACAGACATAGACTGACACAAATAAAGATGCATTTACACAACGACACACACCACCACAGACCCTCACCACTCACTTTATCACTTATGTGGACTTAAGAGTGAAGCCATTACTTCCCCTTTTGCTCCATATTCAGTTAATCTATAACCTGTGAGTGACACATGCTTTTTCGCAATTGCTCATCATTATACCCCCATTTAACGTGATGAGGTTAATGGTGGTGAAGCTACTTGGGCACTGTCGCACTAAGTGCAAGCCTTGGATTCGTAAAACCTTCTCCTTTCATCCTGTCAAACTTTGTTTGAGAGCCTTTTCTCACTGATGTATTCGTGATCTACCACAGCATTGTGACAGGTCTTTGCATAAATTAGGCTTCATTTCTCTTCGGTCTTCCTTTTTGTCTAGTTTGGAGGTGGAAGAAGCAAATAAATTAAGCACCTTAGCTAGGGCTGTCATGGTAATAGAGTTTGCAACACTATTTGAACACAGTAAGGAGTTCAGTGCAGCATTCAATTATATAAACATTTATTATTTGCAGTACACTGAATTCATTTAAAAGGTTATAAACAGATGAAGAACAAGAATTATATCCATCTCCACCCATATCGTAATATCTGCAATGCTGTTTAAGGCAGGAATATTGATATGGTTCTAGTTGTGTTTGTTGCAGTGTCTATCAGTGTATACCTAACTGCCAAACATTAAAGTTAGTATTGATAAATATGTATTTATCTATTATATTCATAACACAGTGGATTGGAGGAGACAAGTTACTGTGGAAATAAGAGTTCATGTTAATAGTCAAAGGTTAGTGGGTGTTGAGGCTGTAAATAGCACTGCGTTAAAGCAGCCCAAGGGTCTGCATTGGTAGGAGTATGTACCAAACCCCCAGGATCAGTGCTGCAATTTTCATCGGATGTTCGCTATTTTGCAGCATGTTATCCAGTTTTCTTTATAGATCCATGGTTGTTACAGGTACACATAAAAAGGTGAAATATGATCCAAGAAGTTTGGTTTATAATACTATGAAGTAGAATTTTTACAACTAAGGTTATTATTACGTCGACAATCCTTTTATCTTCCGTCTTGATTATTGCGAGGTTAAGAGTAGGAGTATGCCATTCACTGTACACTTGCAAGGCTGCACTTTTAGTCTCAGGGCTAATGTCAGTGTGAACATAGCCTTACTTTTAACATGTAAAAGCGTCACATTCTATACAGAGTCTTTTACTAGCTTATGCCGTTTTTCCATTACATGGTACCTGCTTGACTCGCCTCGACTCTACTCGCATTTTTTAGTTTTCCATTATGAATAAAAGTACCTGGTACCTGCTAACAGGTACTTTTTTTTAGTATCACCTCTGTCGAGGTTCCAAGCGAGCTGAGGCGATACCAAAAGGTGATGTGAAAACCTGCAGACCACTGATTGGTCGGAGAGAATTGTCACTAATTGCTGCGTCATCATTGCTAGCGACAGACGGGGGTGTCCTGAACAAACAAACATTTTTAAAATGTTTAGCCAGCGGTGGTTTTTTTGCTGCCTCCAGCTTCTTTTGAAACAAAATTTGTCTTTGGCTGTGGCAACAAAAACAACACACCTTCGACGTTCTGTGTGTGTGTGTTGCGTTAGGTCACGGCAGTTACCTGCGGCGTCGCTATGACAACCAGCCACGCTTGCCTCACGCATGAGGCAGTACTAAATCTGCAATGGAAAAAGGAGGACAGGCACCGCGGCCAAGTCGAGCCGAGCCGAGCCGAGCCGAGCCGAGCCGAGCAGAGCTGGTACTAGCAGTGGGTAAGCGCCATTAGGCTCCTGGAAGTCTCAGTGCCTGAAGTGAAGGGGATATGGATTTGCTAAAAATAGGGTTAAAGGACATCAAAATGGCTGATATCCTTTATGTTAAAACATTAGGTTGCACACCAAAGAGGAGATCAGTTTATTTAGAAGAATTTCAGCTGAGATATGAAGTCAGGTAGTCTAAACCTATATTTTGGGCTAACCCTATCCTGGAAAAGACATCCTGGCATTCATAGCTGTCATCAAGTAACAATGCTGATAAAAAAGCACACCCCCACACAAACCTATTATGGTGCATTAATTAAAGTCAGGGAGGTGTTAATTTATTGGTACTGTGCACAGCAGTTAAAAAGCTTTCACCCATGTCACGTCTCTCTGATTAGCTCCAAGTAAGGGTGAAGATCTAACATCTGCTTTATAGCCGAAGTATTTCTTGCTTTAATAAAACATGGTAGGGCCAATTGCAAGAACTGCGTGCTGATGGCTATACATAGCAATTACAGTACATTTGTGTGTGCGATTAATGCTAATGATCATCAATGAAGGGTCCAGACTGCACTTTGCCATGTTTCCCTGCCACGCTTGGGGAGTCAAAGCACAAAAAAGATGAGGTAAGCTTTGTCGAAAAGGCAGCACTGCATCAAATAGATTTTTAAAAAAGAGTGCTTGTCGTTTACGCAGTGAGGTGGTCCACCGACGTGACAATGACAGTGCTAAAAAGCAGCATGTGTGGCTGATGACAATGCTGTGGCATCATCTGGTTTCAGACCTTTGTCTGTTTGAGAGGGTGGCAGACACACGCAAACACACAAACACCCACACACCCACACAGAAAGACACACACTGTGCCTTCTGTCTAAGCCACCCACTCAGAGCAGAGCAGAAATCCATTCATCACGGGCATTGCCGTCTATGAAAAGGATCTTTGAAAGCACCAAGGCACCTCGTGATTCACGCACCAGCCACACGGTGAAATTATACCTTTCAGCAGGGTCGCTCACATGGCAACTCTCATTGTAGGCTGCACGGTTGCCCTTGTGTGTATGAAATGCTATGATCCATGCTTTGGGATACACTAATAGCTGCTTTGATTCAGATTGGATAATTACCTCCTTGTGTTGCAGTGAAAAACAAACGAACAATGAAGGAGAGATCAAAGATAAATTACCGGTTGTTTTCACTTGAAATAGATCCTCTGTCCAAGAGATATTAGTGCTGTTGGCGTGTTCTTTAAATCCCCACAGCCAACGGCAACAAGATAGCACTTAATTGTTTGCCAAGTTTCCATATAGAAGTAATATCAATTAAAGGGTGTTCCACATTAGGGTTGATCCAGGGGGGAAGGGGATAAAGACAGCTAATTTCATAAACAGATTAGTATTACACTCACTTCACCCACTGAAGCTCTTCCAATTGTTTCTAGTTCTTATAATTAGGGCCCAGTAATTACTTCTGGAAATCCATTCTGTCGGGAAACTTTTTTTTAAATCTATAAAAACAGGCGTTAATGTTGCAAATTGTTCCTTTTACATTAACACCGTCCGGAGGCTTTTATTCCTTGATACTGGCTGCTGGTATGTGAATGTAACCTTATCCTTCTGCTTTTTGGATTAGACCATATGCTAAATGCCGGTTAGTCCAACAATTTTCATAGTCAATTAATCGTTTGAGTCATTTATCAAGTGAAAATGATACTCCTAAATAGTTTTTCCTTGTTGTCATGTGTGCTATCAAAATAAAGAAAAGAAAAAAAATATCATTTTCCTCAGCATTGCACTGATCACGCTCAAAATCAGACATAGCACACAATGTTCAGGTTGACGAACCTTTTGCAAAGCGAAAGAGGGAAAGAAAAACCAAGGCGAACTTTCATCACAGTAAACACACTGACATGAGAACAAAACAAAAAAAAATCCATCCAAACACAGTGTCAGAGTGCTGAGGAGGGTACAACATTTCTCCTGCCCAAACACAACATAACTATCGTACTGCACACTCCAACTATGGCAACTAAGCCGAGCAGACAGAAAAACACTGTGGAAAGCATTCATCCTCTGACCATAAACATTTTGAACTGCCTGTGACCCACTTCCTTGTAATTTTCTTCGCCTCTAATAATGTTTACAATGTCTGGATGTCTTTCCACTGCCAGCAGATGACATTGTAAGAATGAATATGTTCATAATGTTAACCAGACACAGACGAACAAGGAGTATCTTTTGTAAGTCCACTGTACCCTGTGAATGGTACAGCTGTGGCTTTTTTCTTTATTAAAAGGAAGATTAATCTGACAGAAGGTAAAATCAAAAGCAGTTTTACTGCAATTACACCAAGACGGTCATACATTCAAACAAGTGCCAATATTAAACTACAGCCCCCACATTTACACATCTACAGGGAACACTGGTCCAAATGGTCCATTTATAACTGGCATTAGCATCCCCTGACTGGGCTTAACGCTGCCATCTTCGTCCGTGGCAGAAACCCTTTCCCCGACCCCCTACCTCCTTCATCAGCCCTGCTGAATGGTCAGAGTGATGACTGTTGTGTGTCTGTGGGTGGCACAGACACAGAGGGCCAGTCTTCTACCCCCTCGGCAGAATAGCGCTTCAGTTGTGGGCCCCTCCGTTCACCACTGTAACATTTGCATTTTGCCCTCAATGGGCGCTCTATCCTCGGGCCTGCTGGAGACAGACAGTGGCTGCCTATAGGCTGCAGCCGACAGAGGAGCTGTAAATGTCCTCGCAAAGGCAACTTCTGATTACACCCTTGTGGTTCCAATTGCCTCCAATAGGGAAGCTAATGGCCTCGTGCTTATCCAAGATGGATACACTGGAAATGAGTCATTGTTTTCCCACATCAACACTTCAAACCGAGAAACAATATCGATGAATTGCGTAGTGCCGAATCTTGGGTATCTGGGATGTGTGTGTGGGTGTGTTTTTTTCCATTAAGCCCCTTATTTTCCAGAGAAGCTCAGTAGGTTTTACATATCTGAGCCCTTGTGATGTCTTTCTGATGCTAGCACAACGCCCAGTGACGTTTAATGGCAGTGTGACTGGCAGTATTGGCAGACTGTTTCTGCAGACTTACTCAGGGACGGAGATCATGGGAAATCCAGCTTAAAAGACGCACGGTCAGCACAAGACAAGGCAATAGCTACTTGTGACGGCTGAATGTGCCATGAAGGCTGTGGAGGCAGTGGCAACCCAAAAGGTCAGAAAAATAAAGCAATCCCAAATTGGAAAATTACTCTGTTACAAGCAGCAAGTAGCAAGTTACCAAGGACTTGCAGTAAAATACCCACATAGGCAACTTGGTCAGGTCTTGTTCATAGTAATTTGGCTGGTACAGTACATTTTGGATGTCTGTACCCTACAGAGAAACTGTAGCAAAGTCTTCTTCCCCCCCCCCCCGTTTATCCGATTGTCCTTCTCAGCGCGAGAAGAGAGCCGCTGTGAGAAACTGACACTAATTTTTCTGACATGAAGCCTGTGATATGTGTAATCCCCTTAGAGCATAGCCGAAGAACCTGTTGTATCTCCACTGACCAGAGGAGGCGGGGGGGTGGACAGGCGCTCTCTCTCTCGCCTCTCAATATTCCCTCATCTTTCTTTTCTTCCCCCCTTTGCCTTGCCCTGCCTTTGACGCTAAGTCATTTGCATTGTTGAGAAATATGTATGGCTGATGCTCATCCTTTGGCTGTGTGTTCTTACAGCTATTCCTATTTGTGGCTATACATATCCAAATAAGAGCATTCCTTGGCTTACAACGACTACTGGAACTGATCCTGAAATGATCAGTTCTGGGACATTTTGCCTCACCGTCACTGACACATTTAGAAGATGAAACATATAAGTTGGCTTTTCCTTCCCTTTACAACCACGTCGCCCCTCTTTGCTTTGTTGTACAGTTGTTCTTCTCATTGATAATGTCTTTCCTTCTCTCCTTTTCTCAGTTTGCCCCGAAAGAGTCTCTTTTCCAGGGGCACTGACTGCTAGTTATGGGTCAGCCTATAGCAGTTCACAAGGAGACCACTTTTGTGAAATCCCCCAGCTATAAGACACCAACAGGACAGGCACTACAGTGCTCAGATGGCTGCAAAAACGCAGACCCAGTGATCCTAGCACCCGGTAAAGTAGCGAGGCGCTGGATGCACATGGACAGGGCTTCCCTTCATCCTCAAAAACAGAGAATGCTCCCTCTTAAGGATCCTGTTTTGTTTTCGGGCTCTAATGGATCCGTTTGGACTAATGGATCTGTTTGAAGCGGTGAGGCTCCAGGACACCAGGAAACACCAGAAATCCATTATGAAATGATAGCCAAAGGCTTTTTGCTTACATTTTGGCTGGTGATGGAGAACACGAATCAATGGTGAACAGTAGGTAAGAACAAGTGCTTTAAATGTAAAACTGTAGAGGAAACCCAGCTGATTATAAGGTGATCAAGTATATTTGGCCTGGCTAGTAGACTACAGTACAATTAGTGATAATGCGAGTGAAGGCAAACAAGAAAATAACCCTTAGTGCAAAGGACAGAGACCAGGTAATTTCGAAACAATGGCCACACACTTACACATGTAAGACTGTGTTGCCTCAGCACTAATTAAGTGCCTTTGTTTCACCAGCTGTAATCCCACAGATGGAGGAGTAGTACTGCTGCTGACGTGTCTGAGATCGTCCAAGGAGAGAGAGAGAGAGAGAGAGAGAGAGAGAGAGAGAGAGAGAGAGAGAGAGAGAGAGAGAGAGAGAGAGAGAGAGAGAGAGAGGAGGAAAGATACACAGACAGGGGGAGAGTGGTATAAAGGTATAAAAGTAACACTCCCACCTTCATGTGAAATGTGTAATAAAGGCTGTCTGTTTACGCACACACGCGAATATCTTGAGCAACGGAATGTGTCCATTTATCTTTATCTGACACCATTTTAACATTTCGCCGGTCTTTCCTTTGGCTCACATTGTGTCCTTGTAAGTCATTGTGGTCACTCCTCGGAATAGCTGCAGAATGTTGTGCATTGGCTGAAAACCACATGCTAGTGTTGACACTATGCATTACAGGCACTGCAGTTAGTGATCAGTTAGCTCAAACTGCAGTTCAGGCGGTTCTCGGAGATGTGAAAGATGTGTGTCTATACTCAAAGTAATATCTAATAGAAATGTACGGTCTGTAAATGTTACACCAAGGCCACAGTGTTACAATTCAGGAATATATGGCTGATTGCATGTGAAAGAAAAGATGTTAGGTGGAAATGTGTTCTTCTTTACAGCCTCAATCAAAAGACATTGAAAAGTCCACCGCAATCAAATAAGAGGGCGCTCTTATTTATACAGTATAGTATATTCCTTTAAGAGCTGTGATTTATACTTCATACAGGTTATGAAACCAATGTTTCTTCATCTGTCACAATGGTTGATGGATTTCTACAAAGGAGCTTTCATGTAATCGTACATTAGAAAAAAGGCACAGGCAATTTAAAAGTTGATTATCAGCATTCAGGTAATGTCTGCGATAACTTCCCATGCTATGTGTGTGTCACTGTTGTAACTGTTCTTTGGGGAGGTGATGGTCAAAGTGTGGCTGCAGTGGCACCGTTGTGTGGCACCTGCGGAGTCCAGGCCTTTGCTGCTAATCCAGCTGGAGGCTGGAGCCCTGCTTCAGTTAATCTGATCATCTGTGACCTGCTGAGACATGAAACCCACCGTCTAGAGCTCCTCTAATCTGCACACACACACAAACACAAATCCACATATACACATACAGGGACACAGGTATGTAGCTGACAGATACACACAAAATCACACCAGCATGTGCTCGCTCACATGTATACAGCACATCTGAAGTGAACTGTCCTACTCTCCCACACACCCACATACAAGAAAGGCTCAGCTATGACAATGCTACCTCTCAGTCTGTTGACAGGTGAGTCACAGCTAAAAGACTGAGGCATTAGCCTGCTTTCTACAAGCTGTCATTTCCCTATGCTGAGAAGATATATCTTGTCTGCTTTGCACTGCTATGACAGCAGTCCTATAGCCATCTGGAACTTACAACAAGCCATGCTAGTGGAAGATTTCATAAAATTAAGTTACACATGATGTTGATGCCCTAGTTCGAGAAGAACTGTGCCACAGCCCCAAGAGGAAACAGCAGAAAGCCAGTAGGCCTTAATATCCTAATTTTACATTTGATAACAGTTACCTCAATTTCAATCACTCTCTAGCGATCAAAGCTGCCACTTCTCTGCAGCAT
This sequence comes from Sander lucioperca, assembly GCF_008315115.2. NCBI lineage: Eukaryota > Metazoa > Chordata > Actinopteri > Perciformes > Percidae > Sander > Sander lucioperca. The sequence goes on along the minus strand of NC_050196.1, from coordinate 9,677,224 downwards.
TCTAAGAATAACACAACTCCACTACACTAAATGCTAATCAGAGAAATTAAACAAACAATATGAGAAAATATAAAAGGCTAGCCTACATCTCCTTTCTCCGCTGACACTATCGACCGCGTGTCAGAGCGTGTTGAGGAGTTGTGTAAATCCATAAAACAGATAAAGGAGGATAATGAGATGGAAGGGAGAGAGCAGATCTATTCATCAAAGCCTCTTTCTAACACACTCAGCAGATAGGAGCAGAAATGTTGTATGGCTGCTTACTCTCCAGTTTGGAGATTAAAGCTTTGGTTGCTGATAAAAAAAAAAAAAAAAAAAAAAAAAGTTGAGAGGTATAGGGCTATAATTCAAACTACAGAGAAACTGGAGAGCCCAGTTACTCAAGTGAGAAATTTAGAAGCACATTTAGTATTCCTGTTATGAATCTTATCTTGTCTTTAATCACATTCGGGATATAATGCCTCACAGTTATTCATCATGAGAGAAGTCATACTGCCTGTACATACTAAAACATAACTCAATTCAAAGTCAATATCAGAAACAAAAGTTATTTATATGCCACATTATGCTGGTTTCTTGCAGAGTACAAACCAAAATATGATATATATATATATATATATAAAAATGGGAAACCACAAATGCACAAATTGCTTGTGCAATTTCATTGTTGCTACAGTATATGCAACCAAAGGGGAATAAGGTGCAGCATCGCCTGGGTCGGCATGTTGTTTGTTGGTTGTGATGATGAGGCCTCTGAGGCTCTCTCCCGTGGGCTGAGGAGATTTGAAGCCCACATGGAGATGATGAAAACAGTGCTCATAAGGTTGAGAACACTGAGGTCGAGAGGGCTGAATGAGTGTTTATATGTTAAAGTAATAAGGGCCCTTTGGTCAAAGGTCAAAAAGAGATCAATAAACCAGGCTGTTTAAGTTACAGTGACTCAAACAGCCTCTGAGCTGCAGGGTGTTTTATCGTAAAATCCTCGGATGCAGGTAAACATATTGATCTCACTATTCACCCATGTCATCACCCTGATCTTTTTTCCTGCCGTCCTCTAAGGTGAGCCCTGGCTCTGTAGGGTGAATGAGCCAAAAGGAGAATCAGAGCTCGGGAAACGCAAACAAAATGTGATTAGAGAGCAGTTTTTCCAGAGGCAACATCTGTTTGTTTACCAACCATGAAATGCCTTTTTTTGGTTAAAAAAAGAAAGAAAGAAAAAAATAAATTGCTACCAGGACTGTGTGTGTGATCATTAAACCTGACGCTATTCCCATCATGGATGTTTTAATGGTTTGCAACAGCAAATGTGGTGCCAATTTATGCGCCCCACTGGTACCACTTGTCCTCCCCTCTCATCCTCCTCTCCCTCCTTCATTCCCTCTCCCACCATGGGTTCACCCTGCTCTGTGACGGTGCGCGCTGCCAATTAGTGTCCCCCACCTGTCGCCGTGTGTCACTGGTGCAGGCATCTGCTGGGTGTGAAATTGGCCATCTCACTTTCGTCCATGAACTTTGCATGGCCCCCCTGTCGGCGCGCGCACACACATGCACACATGCACGCACGCGCACACACATGCACACATATTGTAAAGCTTTGACAGCTTATTATTCCTATATCACTGTAGTGACATCACCATGTTCCCAGATCCCAGAAATAAACATAGTGAGTATGTTATTATTCATGATAGGAATGACGGCCAAAACTACGATTTATGCTTTAATAATAGACATCGAGTTTTATTGTTGTTGGAATTTTTACTGAGCTCAGCTGAACAAAAGAGGCATCAATTAAGCATAAATTAAGAGCCAGTATCAAATCTCAATGTATTGGTATGAAAACATTTACAACAATATGCCACTCTCCCTCTAACTAGACAGCTTTAAGCCTTTCATTCCCTAATACAAGAGTAATTTACACCAACTCCAAGACTTTCATCCAGGCAAGCTCTATCAGATTACCCCAATTTGCAGCAGCTACACTGGAGCCTATTAAACCTGATTTCTGAGGAAAGTAAGATTGGCCTTGAATAAATTGTCTACTGTAACCTCATGGCACTGACTGCAACAGCACCATTGTTGTTTGGGGGTAATCACCCATTTTCAGATACCTACATTATTCCATCACTCCGATTCAATCCTTATCCTCAATCTAATGACTAAATGATTGCCTCTCATCATGTGTATGGCGAGGGTGCAAATTAGAATTTAAAGTAGTTTGCTAATTTTGAGATGGCGGTCTCCGTTCAGCTCATCTGCAGCTCACAGCATAGTGAGCGTTTCACGAGACATTACAGTAGGTTCTACTTTTACTGCAGAGTCCATCACTGCCACTCATTGTTAAGCCTGGATAGGATATGAGTCAGAACAAGAACACTTCTAGAAGAAGGAATGAGTTTGCACGGGGCACATTCCATTGTCACTTAAACGCGCATTTTAGAAGGCAGGCAACATATAGGCTTAGACATTTTCTGTACTGACACATCTTCACATGGGATTGGGATGTCAGGGTAAGGCTGGTTTACAACAGCCAGTTTGACACAAACTAATAGTCATTTAGACAAATAAGAGGAGGGAACCCATTCTGGTGTAGGGCCCCTAAAGATTGCATTTCTGTTGCCTCATTAGATGGAGCCAATTAAGAAGATCTGTCTCATTATAAAGGCTGGCCCCTGGGAGACAGCTGGGCCTGTCTGTCTAACTGTTTGTACCTCCCTAGGTGTGTGTTTGTATGAGCTTGGGGGTGGCTGGGTGGGAATTGTGGAGCATCTTGAGCTCTGTGTCTTTGTAAGTTTGTCCATTTTATAATCAGAGGAGAATTAAAGGAAGCCTGGCAGGAGCAGTCAACATATTTCCTGAGCAACGATTAATGTCTATGTTTAATATGGGTCACAAAATACCCCATATGTTTCTGTACTAGCAACACAAGGAACATACTGCAGCTAGCGGAAGGCATCGCTGGTCTTTCCAGGAAAAAAAACAAGGCTGAGGCTATTGATTTTTTTAAGCATGATATACATTTTTAAATGGAATCCTTTGAGGTAGGATACAGCTGAGCAAAGCAGACAAATAAATGCTACTATCAGTAGAAGCTAGATGAGGACAACCTGAGTCTGTCTTTGATGAGTGATGATGAAACTACGTATCAATAATTAATGAGACCAATACTAAAGGTCAAGCACGCAGCGAACCTCCTGCCTGACTCGCCATAGATCTGCCATCAGCTTTACTGCAGAGGTGCTCACAACAGCAACCACTACTGCAGCAGTAAGGGAGTTTGAGTCCAGCTGGCTTTGAAATCACCAAATGTGAGGATGGCATTGATTCTGCAGTACTGATTTAATTTTTTTTTTTTTTACAGAGAGACAAAAAAAAACTAAAAAAAACAAGATTGCAGAGAATCTAGTACTTTATCAGCACTGTGGGCAGCAGAGAGCAATGGAAAAAGAGGATGACTCAGAGATAGTGGGTGGATTGAGACCAGGTGAGACACTGGTACAGCAGATGGGCAGATCTTCAGTGCTCAGTCTCTCCATCGTGTTGCAGGCGGCTCATTGGGTGACGAACACCTACTATTCAATCTGACATGACCAACGGTAGTGCCATACATTTTCAAGTTCAAAACTCCAGTATATGATATAACAAAGGCTGTGCATTAGCAGATTGGTGTAGAGACAAAAGGTTGATATTCTGGAACTAAAACCATGTTTTGAATTGATATCATTATTATTAGTAAGTAATATAGGAGGAGTAACATACTTTTGCATATAGAAAAAACTAACTTCAGTTTAAAATGCAAGCTCATGCCTGATAGTTTGACACTTTTTTTAATAAATCTAAATGCTGCTATTTTTCCTTTTTTTCTGATGTCTGGAATACCCTTGCTTGATTTTAGACACAACACTGCCTTCACATGTACCACTACCCAACTATTCTTAGTTGTTTGTGTTTTAGTTTGGCTGCCCACATTAAAGAGAGATTCGCTACCAAAATTTAGTCTAAAGTAAATCACTCACATGTTTATGAACTGTGATATCACACACTCTGAATAAAGCAGGAAAAAGCAGGAAAAAGGAAATATCTAACTGATTTTGTGAAGTCAATAAAGAGTATTACGGTAGTACTGCATTTTACTCATTTACTGTAATGTCTCTATATTCAAAGAGAAATAGTGTCTACAGTCCAGTTCCACAGCTAGACCCAGAGGGAGACAGTGAAATGTGGGGATCGCATCACACACACACACACACACACACACACACACACACACACACACACACACACACACACACACACACACACACACACACACACACACACACACACACACACACACAGATGTGGGGCATAGCAGTGGCCCAATTAAATTGCCATCATGTACCCTACTATATCAGCTTCTCTAAACAACAGCAGTACAGTGCAATACTGTGCAGTCTATTAATTAGGTTAATTGTGATTCAAATGCTTTCATTTACACAAAATCAATGTTTTTGTGTTCTTTTCCAACATTTCCAGTGAGACCTTCACTACAAATAGTAAGACTGACTGGCTAACTGGACCTGGGTCATGAGACTTTAACAGTGAGCTCATCTGACTTCCTCCTCCCTCTCTCTTATCTCTTCTTATCTTTGAACCTTTTTTTTCAGATCAGCTCGACTGGGGCTGTGGAGTGTATGGGGTGAAATCACATGGATCAAATGGAATTTGGCACGGTTTGCACAGGGAAGACAGCGAGTGTGCGTGCATGTGTCTGTGCACGAGGAGGCCTGTTTAAGGAACGGCAGTGGCGGGGGTCTCCTAGGGGCTCATCAAAGCATGCCGCGTCCACTGCAGCCCCGCGTTAAGCTCAAGTCAGTGCCTCATTGTGTTTGTGTGAATGACCCTAGGGGGAAGACCAACTCCCGCTGCGCTGCATTCCCCTCCACATGTTTGCTCTGCCCAGGGTGTGGCCCAGTTCGAGAGGATTACGCTGAGGAATGCAGCCGAGCCCATCTTTTAAAACAAGAGAAGGGGGGGGGGGGGCTGAGGCCATGGGCATAAAGTTCATGTTCACTGAGGCTTCCTAAAGATTCCAAAAAAATGCTAATGCAATAAGCCCAGAGGGAGGAAGTTACCGTTATATCAGAGGACTCTCTAAACTTAAAAAAAGCGGTCTAGGTATCCGTTAGCATTTGAGTTTCACTTTCTGGTTTGTGTCTGGACTGGTAGCTATGGAGTAACAGATTAACTCGAGGTCGCAGGCTTTCCTACTGAGTCTTGATTACAATCTTTGATAATTGGTTTAAAAAAGTTCTGGTTACCCGCCTGGCTAGACCTGTCACTTACTCCCGCCTTTAGTTCCTCACTCCTTTGGTTGAATCACTTCTTCTCTTCCCTTGCTTTATTCTCTTAGCCATTCAAATATTAACACCTTCCCTTCTCGCCATGTTCCCTCGCTTCTTTATTTACCAGTTTCAGCCATCCCACGCCCCCACCCACCCAAAAAAAAAAAAAAAAAAAACACTTACAGCCTGCTCTTTTGAAGCAAAGTCCGGATTAAGATGTTCTTACAAAGTGAGGGAAACCAGGGCACCTCACCCCCAGGGGGACTGCTGCGACACCTGAAAGTAGCTTCTATTGTTTCTCCTACTTCACCATGTTCTTTTTGACAACCACCACTTGACGAAACATGATAGTGCCAGGATGCACCAGACTATCCCCCACCTCTCAGACTATTGAAGCTCAGTCAGGCGTGGAGGTTACCTGGTAAAAATCTGACTGGTACAAAAAGAAAACAGAATCTTAACAGATCATGTTATCAGACATCTGCTGCTGACTTGATTGCCTTGTATTTTACAAAAAGACACGTGTCTAAAAACAGCTCTCTCTATATATAAAATATAAAATACATGTTAAGTGTAATATACATTTTCTGCATTATGTAAAAATCTTAATGACAATCTCTCTACGAGCGCTTATTTTGAGTCTTATTTTCTGCTTTATTTCAAATCTGCCTACGTGTGTTGTGCCATATTTGTGCAATGACAAGCAGTCAAAAACTAAAATTTAGACAGGCGCTCTGGACAGGAACAGTCTTTTACTGCAGAGAGAAAAAAAATATATAACCCAGTCAGCACAGTCAGAGACAGCACTACAGAGGAAAAAAAACCTGGAAAAATCAGAGGAATAAGCATCAACAAAAGGCTACTGTCAGAGGCACAGCCAATGTGACATCGTCACATGACGGGTGTGATTGCATTTACTCCATTAACGTAGGTATTCTCGCTCATTTCCTACAGCCCCCCCCCTCATCCCCAACACCACTTTGTCATGGTTTCCATGGTCACAGGGCAACAAGAAGCAAAGAGCTTAAAGGAAATGGCTTCAACCGCGACCATCAACCACGGCGATCATTTGTGATACTACTGGAGACGCAGTTCTGCCTCTATTGATTAGCTATCACTTTCTGCAGTTAATGATGGTTAAGTTTCAAGGAGGGACTGTTCGGCCCAAAAAATGAATGATATTTCAATCTCTCTCAATGGAATAGATTTAGACTGTAAAATCATCTACCTGGTCTGTTTGAACAACTACAATATCATCATTGTGCCTATCAGCCACCAAACCTGTCTGCACATGTTTAGTTTGCATGTAATATTCCTAAATCAAAAGACAGAACAGAGACAAACCTCAAATGATATTGATTTGGACTATTCTGGATTTAAAAGCGAAATGGGCGATTGAGTGAATGAGTAAGAGTGAAATAATTGTTGACGTATCTAAACATTTCCCAATGCTACTCCTGTTGTTGAGGTCACAACTTTTCATGTCACGTCTCAGTGGTAATAAATGATACCTGGCAAGCTATATCATGTCTACCAACCAAATGTGACTACAGCTTTAGTTGGACGGAGATGAAGCAGCTTGTCTGGCCTATTTCGAGAGATGACAAATGCAGCAGAGAGACTATTTCTAAAGCCCACAGTGTACAGCAGGAGGACAAAAAATAATCCTCTAGACATGACACTATAGAAGTGCTGAGAGCGGCGTAGTGGAGTTGGGACGATGTAAGCTTGATGATCCAGAAAGCAGGAGCAAACCTAGCAGGATTGACTCCTCATCTTCATTCGTCCAATGCAACAGAAAATGCAAAACCAGTTATTTAGGTAGTTGTAGTCTTCCCATGCCATGGAACTTGTGCAAATTGCCACTGTTTGGCTGCTCCCAAACCCCACTACACCCCCCCCTGTCCTTGGCATGTGACTTCACTGCCTGATCAAAAATCTGAAAAGCCGTGTGGCCGGTTAGCTCAGTTGGTAGAGCAGGCGCACATGTATAGAGGTGTATGCCTCGACGTAGAAGGTCCAGGGTTCGAGTCCGACCTGTGACAATTTCCTGCATGTCTTCCCCCTCTCTCTTCCCCTTTCATGTCTAGCTGTCCTATGCATTAACGGCGGAAATTCCCAAAAGAAAATCTTTAAAAAAAATCTGAAAAGCCTGGTTGTTCTCCAGGTCTCATAAATAGGGATGGATGCACACAGAGGAGCAATAACTGAATTATGCTCTCAAATGTAATTTATACCCAGCAAAAATATGAGGCACTTACCTCATCTCTATTTCTTGCCACGAGTAATGACAGCAACATCCCGTTCCACTGCATTGTGTTTAAAATTAATTACACCTTTACAAGCTACGTCGCAGACGATGATTGCTGAGATTTTGCCAGTCAGAGACACCTATAATTTACATGATATCTTAAAAATATTTATTTAAATGTTGTGCAACCCAAACACCCAGTAATCATAGGCCTTAAACAAATCTCTCAGCATACAGTACGTATACATTATTTTAAAACTTTTTGAACTCTGGATCAAGATTCAAAATCACGTCAAAATGCATTTAGAATAAACCTTGCAAAGATGAGGAACTGAGAGAGAATGATTTTGTTTTGGCAATGGGCTGCAAAATTTGAGATTTGGCTATTGGGGAGTTTAATAGGAATAAGCCATTGTCATCGCAGGAATGTTTTTTATCAACTCTGAAAACAACAACCACAACGGTCAAATTTTCCACTGAGTTGGCATGCTTGCCTACTGCTGCCTGACAAGTGCGACAACAGTTACACCTCCTACTCTACTCCTCTCCTGAGCCGTACCTTTCACATGTTTATGAAAAGGACCCTTCTGATCATTGGCCAAGTCATGCCTGGCAGCACACAACCCTGGCATGATAACCCTATCAGATGAGAAGACCCAGGAAGACGATACGGGCGTAATGGGGTGGAAATCAGCCTGCCGTGGAACGAAACACATTTCCTAATGCATAATAAAGCATTCATTCTCTCAGCTGTCACGAGGAAAGTCTTTGTGGGAGAGGGGGCGAGTTGGAGTTAAAAGTACAGAGAATCCTGTATTCTCGTTCTGTCACTGGGTTGTATGCTGAAAACAGGGGGAGAGAGAGAACTAGCCTATCTGTCAATACATTTAACAATTTGGCTGCATAAGGCTTTTGCTTGTGGGCTTATCCAGAGCAGCCTACGTACGATGACAGCAGCAAAATTCCTAGATTAACAATATTATAAGTAACATATAGTAAGGAGTGTTACAGTAGGGTCACAGCCAGGGTACAAAATTAGCACCATCCACTAACCACTAGTGGTTGGTAGATTAGCTCACCAGGTGTTGGAACAGGGGTTAAGTAACTTCACAGCTGCCTCTGAGAGACATCTCAAATGCACACTATATGCATAGGCTTTTTCTTCATTCCATACACCAAGATACAGATAATGCATGAATTGCCAGTGGATTGCCTCAAAGGCACTATTTGTAGAGGAAGCGTCATTGAGAATTTGAGAGGTTGAGCTCCGGTCATTTAGTTTCCTCAGTCAGTGGATGACTGGTTGGAGTTTTTCAAGGAACAGCAAAATCAGGATCCATGTGAGGACACCCCCCTTGCATGGTGCAACAACAAATCAATCCCGATTGGAGTCAGCTGTTTGCTCATTAAACCATAATGACATAACAGCTCGCAAAATCTGGCATCTGGGAAGGAATATCACTCAATTACTGGCTGCAAGCAATAACTTAGCGAGCCTTACCATGAGCGAAGTCTTAGCCAAGAAAACAGCTGATAGCAACATAAACGCAATATACTTTCATAGTGTTGTATAAATGATTGACCATTAGCAACTTGTAATGAAAAGGGCTTTTACACACCCCAAAGATCTTAATGGATTTCAGGTACGAAAAATGTGAAAATGTGGATAGCTAACCATGCGTTTCAGGAGGGATAGGGTCACAATCTTCAGACATAGAAAATGAACCACATCAGAATTAAGAACAACTCTTTGCATGGTGTGAATCTAGTCTCTCTGTTTTGTCACTGACCTCGTACAAAACCTTGAAAAACGTTAAATTTACTCACCACACACTGCACTGCTTTATATGTGAAATGCAGCCACAGTACAAAAAAAAAGAAAAAAAAAAAAAGAAAAAAAACACACTCCTCACAGTTTCAGTGTTCTGCTCTAGTTTCTTGGCTATTTATCATTGTCACCTTTTTTTTCCTTCCACACAGCTTGAAAATATTGGGTTGCTCTTGGATGCAGTCATTTTATTTGCAGCATGTGAGGGCTTGTATGAAGCGACCTTGTTATAATTGGGGAGACTTTTAAAGTGTCTGGTGTTAGGCTAATTTCAGATATTTTACAACTATTAAAAAGCAAACTGTGCTGAACATAACAAATTAGCAGCAAAAAAGCAACTTATCTTAAGAGAGGTCAAATAAACTACTTTATTAAAGAAATAATAATTCAACATGGCGTTAAGGCCTCTAGTGTAGTTTCATATAATAACAATTCTAACCCTCTACAATCGAGATTCTGACAAAAAAGAAGACTAACCACATCAGGAAAAATCTCTTCTTGGAGCCATGAGAACCAAACATGAAAAACAGCTCTGGCTGTTTATGTTGGTTGTTGGTTGTCTGTGACAGCTGACATGCACCCAGGAATAGAAGCCTTGGAATGACTTAAGGCGATCCGATGTTCACCCACATATACAGATGATGGACAAGGCATTGTAACATTAGAAGAACTTACCATATAAAAAAACCAAAGAGACACACATACACACACATACACACACACGCACACCTGTGGTGACAGTGAACATGACAACAGACCTCTCTGGCCTTTAGCTTCATAGGTCAGGCTCGTCTGCTAACTGCAGCACAGCATGGAGACCTGACACAAATGCTAATTTGAGCAGACAACCTATACCCACCGACCATGAGGAACCACAGCTGTAACATTTTATGTCAGATACTATATTGGTACTGCAAAGATGTAACCTAATTATTCAAATTTGCTTTACATTGTTTGACAGTTCCATGATGTTGTGTAAAGAGTAGACAGAGTAGAAACCATGATTTCTGCAGTGTATGCCAGGCATTCATGAACAAATTAACCTCATGAAAAGGTCTAAAAACAATCTGTTTGTAACAAGTACTCTGGGGGGGGGGAACAGAATACAAATAGAGGCTAGATCCCTACAGAACACAGCAGTTACCTACTGTATTTAAAAGTCCTTACCTTTAACGAGTCAAAACAGGCGATGACCCTTCCATTCTCCACCTGGCAGCTTTTGGGTGGGTGGGCAAATTTGCATTCCTCATCACTGCGTGAACAAGTCCCTCTCTGAAACTGCCGGCACACTTCCAGGGTCAGCCATTTTGTGTCCCGTATCGAGGCAATGTTTAGAGCCATGTCAGCAGCACTGGCTGTGGAGCTAGGGTGGAGTGGAGCCACTTGGTTTTAGGAGGAGCCTATCCTCTGAGGAGGTGTTTCAGAGTGTTCCAGTTAAAAAAATAAAACACGCAACAGCTAAAACTGGTGGAACATGCAGCTATAAATGATCTGCTTCAGGTCAGTGGATGAGGTTTGTCCTTCCGGACAGGGAAGTGTAGGTAATGGACTGGCAAAGTCTCTGTGACCGGAGCATGGGACTGCACTGCTGTTGAAGTTTCTCAGTCACACAGCTAATTGCTCATCAATCAGTAAGTCTCAGGTGCAGACCTCTGACAAGGCAGAGGGGGCATGCTCAGAGACAAACTCTACTGGTTGTACCAATGTACCCAAAAATGACCTTTGTATGAGTGATGATATCTGTGCAAGGGTGGATGTTGGGGAGCAAAAGTGGTGCTATTTTGAGGTGAAACGGCACAGTTTAAAACACGTTTGTGGCTTTCTATTGTTTAAAAGTCTTCAGTACATGCTCTCTGAGCTTTGGCACCTTGGCCAGCAGTGCAGTAGTAGTCCACTGCTTCACTTGGGGGTTTCTTCGCACTGAGCACAGGTAAGGACAAACAAACAGGTCAGGAGGTCAGCTGAGTCCTATCACAACTGCAGAGGGAAAAATCTGGAGCTCTTCAGAAACGCCCAGGGATCTTCAAGTAAGGATGTTGTCTTACAAGGCACTTTCTGTCTGTGATCTGGAATGGAGAAGAGAAAAAGACAGAAAGAGAGAAACAAACAGAGTGAGAAAAAGGTTTGCTAAATATGATGGCCAACTATTCATCTAATACGTTTCAACAGGCATCAACAGTGTTTGTGTATGCATGTCAATCTGAATTTGTGTGCATACTGCCCCAGAGGGGTGCTAGCTCTAAAGAGCACAGAGCTGATGAAGCAGAGAAAAGGCATTTGTGAGGTTATTCAGAAGCCACTTGAGTTTAAGTCCCCCAATCACTGCTGTGCGCCATTGTACGAGGTGACTACAAGCCCACTGGCTCTCCAACATATTGCATACAAAGGGGTGAACGGCAAAAGCCTCTGTGTTATGAGACAGTGGACAAGAGCATAGAGTAAGAGCAGAGATAGAAAAAAGCCTGAGGGTCCAACCCGCCCTGTAGAGCCATGCACGGCAGGATGGTGCAGCCAATAGAAAACCGCGGGGCACAGCACTATTCCAGGCAGCCATCCAACAGCCACAGAGGGACCGAGACAGATGCATATGCCAGTGCCAGACACGATTATGACGCTGCCCAGTGTCCGGCAATATTCACTGGTCTCCCACCATCCAAATTAGATACCGGCTCATTGACAGTGGCCCGTGAATTTACATTCATGGGGGGAATGTGTGTATGTGCTCCCTGCCTCGTCCTGTAAAGGTACTGGTCTCTGTCCGTTTGTTGTCTAGGGAGAGAAGGGGGACAATTGGTGGAGCAAATAAGGAAGTGACCTTTAGCTTGTGCGTACGAAACCCATTACTAAGCTACTGCGCAAGGAGCTCTTTTCTTGGCACATCTGGAAATATTTTTCTGCTAACTGGGGGCAGGAAAAAGGGGGATGAGGACACCAGACTGAGGGAGGAGAAGGGTTGTAAAAACATACAGCTCTAGTTAAGAGATTCCCCCTTTACTGTTCTAAACATGTAAACGTATCCACGGAAAACAGACAAGACCAGGAGCAAACACCAAGAAAATGTTAAATACTGTGAGAACATCTTAAACTACCTCTAAAGGCCTATGACAAGCTCCACTTGGTCTTAATGAAGGCGAGTTGAGACTTGTACTCAAACCATCTACACTACTGTTAAAGGGAAGAAGAAATCCCTTCATATATAGAAACCCTTACACTACTGTCATGCAGGTATGCAGTCGCCACAGTATTTTCCGCCTGCTGTCCTGTAAATGTACAATCATCCTGCGTCTTGGTCTGAAACTTGGTCTCTCTAATTGGAGACTGTTTGTAGTTTTGTTTGAAGTCTGACGTTTCAAAGGGAGAAACTAAAAAAAGACCATTAGGACATCAAGACCATATATCCTGGCTTACATACACTACCGGTCAATTGTTTGGGGTCACTTAGAAATTTCCATTCCACTCCATTACAGACAGAATACCAGCTGAGATCAGTTGGATTGTTTTTTTTAACTAGGGCAGCAGTTTTCAGATTACATTATGTGCTTACATCATTGAAAAAGGGTTCTCCAATGTTTTCTCAGTTAGCCTTTTAAAATGATATCAGATTAGTAAACAGAATGTGCCTTTGGAACATTGGATGAATGGTTACTGATAATGTAGATATTGCATTAAAGATCAGCCACCCACTCAGATCAGCTGGTATTCTGTCTATAATGGAGTGGAATGGAAATTTCAAAATGACCCCAAACTTTTGACCTGTAGTGTATAAACATTCTTCCAGACTGATGGATTTTTTTCCCGCCAGTCACAAAGACAGGTAGATTTTCCTCAGACAACTAGCGACAGAAAGATGCTTCCCCTTCAAATCACCCACCAACACTCTACTGTTTCACGCCTATGAATCCAGACCATTGTCTACCTAATCATATTGTCCCACTTAAGTGCTGATCATGTGAAATGAGATGAGACGCTTCCTCGCCCAATCGTACTGACGCCCAGGCTCCACTCTCCAAGGCAGGATTTAATTTCACAGCATCTCCCCAGGGAGAGAGCCAATCGCTGCAGAAGAGAAAGTCAGGTAAGAATCATGTCAGATCTGACCTTTAACAATTAATCCCTTCTTATTTTTAGAAGCCATAAGAAGTCTGTGATCAAGCTAACCTACTTTGTCAGAATGTGTGAAGCGACGATGGCGCCAGACTTGGCCTCAAATGATGGAGCAAGTGGAGAAAGTGGAGGTTTTTTTGTGGAGAAAGTGGAGGTTTACAGCTCTGAAAGATTTCATATTTCGAGTGGGCCGTGTCGTTAAGGGTTGGTTGGGGTCACCTGAAAAAGCTCACATGTGACTCAACAGGGACCAATCAAATTATGTTAGTCATGAAAGCTATTCAAAACAAATGGTGAGGACTGACGATCAAAAACACCCTCATGGGGGTGATGGTACGATAATAGTCATGCAGGAACATGACCCCATGTCTGTTCATTCTGTTCATATACTACAGACTATTGTATGTTTCTGCAATATGCCCAGGGAATGTAACTGCTGTCCAAGCAACTGTTTGTGTTCAAAGAACAAAGATTTACTGAAAACTTGAGCACCTAACCATTTATCATTTGCAGTGGGGTGCATGTGCTCCACCAGATTAGCTTTAAAGAGATGGATGTGTAAGCGTAAAAACGCTGCCGTGGCCTGTTAGGTAATGCTAGCCTGTCTTTTAGCAGGGACAACTAAGCACGCTTAGACTCTTTAAACATACCATAGCCCCTGCTAGAAAGCAAACTGTCATCCCGGGGGCGTGTTACCTTTGTCGTATAAAAACATCACATCTTCAGAGCATGGGAAACTCAAAGACACAGTGGAAGCTTTGCAATAATGACTGCTTTGGAAAACACTAGCTGAGGTATGAGGCAATGCTTGCAGTTTTGGGTCTAGTCTGGTTTGACTTGTGTCTTTGGACAGTGTGCCTCTGGCCTGGCTTTGGCTAGCTTAGCTCCTGCTAGCGCGTTACACATACAGTACATGCAGCCTGGCTTAGTTTACGCTGAGCTTAGCGGTCGAGCACTAAGCACAATGCCACTGATATAAAGGGAAAGACAATGGGTCAGCAGGTAGAAAGGGACCATATAGCGCCCAATGTTTTGACCTCAGAAATAAGCGCTCCTGTACACCCTGACTGACCCAGGTTCCTTTTCTGCAGTCCTTCCAGGGAAAGAAATTTGACAGGAATACAGCCTGTCAAGGAATAGTCTTATCATTTGGTCACGCCCTGTTTGTGTGGATACTAATATGGCTGTTCACTTTGGTGACAGACTCTTAAATCCTGATAGTGTCATCCTTTACAGTATATTTTCAGCTATGCAGGACCACGTTTTAAATACAACCTCGAGAGCCAAATCCTCCACATCACATCCTGTTTATCTTTAGTTATCGAGTTCCTGCAAGAAGGCTTTGTCCCCTCTGTGTTCTCAGTACAAACAGTGGACAGACAGGCTGACCTGATAAAGCAGGGCAGAGATGTGACGAAAAGCACCACAGTACTAGACTTTATGGATTACTGATGCTTACTAAGGCCAGCTGGCAGGGGCATTATCTTGGTCAGTCTGCTTAATTGAATGAGAGTCAGCGGGTCTGGGGCGTCTCGAGTGAAAGTCATTGGCTTGACCTCTGAATACCATGTATGTAACCCATTAGTCTGGTATCTGTGCGCTCTGTCTGTGCCGGGCAGTTTATCTTAGCTGCTTGTATTTGTTCAGCAGAGACGATAAGCTACCTGGTTTCCATTGGTCGTAAGCCTTGTAACAACGTTTACTATGGCATCCGCCAGGTGTTGCCAGAAAAATAAAGTAGAAATACAAATGACTGTGACAGACAAGCACATGAGCTGGGTACCTGAGTGGCTACATTTCCATTAATTACCATTTTATGCTGGCAAACCACACTTCTATGGTCATTTGCATTGCCAAGAGGAACAAGTGGTCAATGTTTTACAAGGCTGTGGAGAGAGGGCCTCATTGTTTAGGTGAAATAGGAAAATGTTCATTTTCCAGTGAGTAATGGAAAATGAGTGAGCTTTACAATAAAGGTTTTATCAAAATGTCACTAACAAACCTCACCTAACTTTCAGTGTGACATCACCAGCTTGCAAAATGTTCCTTTGCATCCTCCAGAGAGGATCAGAGCAGAGCTATACCCTGTAGCCTAATTCGCATTTAATACTATGGACGTTATGATGCTTATGAAATTGTCTTTGGCATAAGCTACGGTTCCTTGAGTTCAATATCATCAAGTACCATTAGCGATAAGGATGGGTGAGTGAGCTTAGCAGAGACTATACCAGGACTAAGCTACTGTTCGGAGTAGGGCTGCACAATATATCGTTTTTTTATGATTATCACAATATCCACTGGTGCAATAAACACATCGCAGCGACATATCGTGAAAGACACTCAGAGATTTTTTGTGTTAGTTGAAAGAAAATCTCAGTAGAAAGCTGCACAATCAAATGTAACTGTCAGTCTTTCATGTCATGCCTTTTATATCCAATTCAATGTTCAATTTGTTTAATTAAATAACGTTGGAAATGATTTCTTTGTGATTTGTTTTAAATTCAACAAGCAGTTTGTTGCTGTTTTAGCAGAATACTGAAAGCAGCAGAAATGCAGAACTGAGTACACTTTAATATCTGTTTATTTATATCTGTAATATTGTTTTCGCGATCTTCAACAACGTTATGGCATTTTCCCCACATATCGTGCAGCCCTAGTTCGGAGGCAACTCAAGAGGCATTTCGAAGAGTCAGCAGATATGTGTGCCCCATATCATAATAGCCTTAGCTAAACCACAGTGACCCGAATGGCCCTGCTCATGATATGGGACTGGGCTTACCTCTCCTGATCAGTGGCCCACTTCGTAACACAGAACAGATGATGCACCTTTTCCATCATTTGCTAAGTTTTGATAAGGAGAGAGTGTTAGTATCTGGGATGGATATCAACCCCTGCACTCTGTAAATGGACTTGTTTACTGTGTAAGTGTTCTTGTCTACTCCCCGCTTAGCCACGGGACTCAGGCAAGTCATCAGCTAATTACAGTATAGTTGGCAGCCAGAGGTGAACAGTGCCATTCAGATAAACATGATGATTAACAGGATACCCAAGCTTACTTGATCTAAAGGTCTGAGGTGAAAAAATCGTAGAAGCACTATACCTACAGTACCTGTTTTTTTATAACTTCCACTGACACTTTATATCATAAAACCAAGGACAGAAAATACTGTTAGATTAAAGCTCTTGTACATTGAAATATTAAGTGAAACACATCAAGTGATTTGAAATCGTAAGCCTTCAATTTACAGCACTTGAAAACATAAGAGCTGAATGATTCAGCAAACTCACCTTCGTGTCTCAGGGCAATCAGACCTCCTCTTTCATGCAGAAGATGTCTATAAAAACCTACCACTAAATCCTTTTAAAACCACCTTGAGGTGCAATTTGCATGAGAGTCAATTCAGAGAAAGGGGATTTCTGGCTGACAGGGTCTTGCAGTGAGCTCTTGGTACTTGTCTGAGACTTATCCCATTCTTTTCTCAACAGGAAGGGCTGAACTGATGTTCCATTTTAGAAAACACCCACTTCCCCTTGATCCACAGCCAGATGTATGACACCATCCTGGCCTTTTCCATGCAGGCGATGATGTCCACTGCTTGACTGCTGTGCGCAAAGCTAGTAAATCTAGATAGACAGCGGAAAGCTAGGGACACGTCAACCATGCTGCATCTAACTCAAAAGGTTAATTACGATGTGGGCCGTATTAGAACTGTGAAGTTCCAGCTTATTCAGGCCATCAGCTATTTGTGTCCACATACATAAAGAGTGTCAAAACATCAGACCCTGCTCTGAACAAACAATCTTTGCCCTTTGTTATTTGGAAAATACGCGCACCACGAGTTACGAGGAAAAACTTTGCGAGTACTGCACAAAGCAAGCAGTGACAGGGATGACGCCACACAACAACTTTTTTCTCTAGTGAGTGAAAAACATGAAGCCCATGTGGCAAAAAAAAAAAAGCGCCTGACATTTGCACTTAGGAAGGGGCAAGACAACTGCTGTGATAATGCCTCTCCCTCATCAGTCGAAAGAGAAAGTCTATTACAGTGCTGGAAACTGCAATAAGGGCTGTTACTGTGTGGCTGCAAGCTCCCGGGACTTTTTTGCATTTATCTCACACTATATTTTTCTTCTCCTTTCTTCCCTCGTTTTCAGCTTCACACTCTTCCTCTCGCACAGATAAAACATTCCCTCTCCTCCCTCCCCACCCAGACTGGTATGCAGCACACTGCAGCAAAACTCCTGAAAAAAATCTTTAAAAAAAAAAAAAAAAAACAGAAAGAAAAAGAAAAAGCCAGCCAATATGAGGGTTCTTTCCCACCTTGTTTCACGGGGTCCCGTAGCTCTGCTGTGTGCCTCTGTCTGTCTGCTGTCCCGAGACTAGGAGGCCCCCGGTGCTTCTGTGACACTGAGCTACAGCACAGCTTTCCCTTCAGCCTCAGCGACTGGAGTTAATGACCATGTGAACTGTTGTCATTCCTCGCGAGCTGCCGAGTGCTGCACTCGGAGGTCCATGCCTAGACAGGGATTTTCTCTCGATGTGTCTCTCTCTCTCTCTCTCTCTCTCTCTCTCTCTCTCTTTCTCTCAGCCACGGAGTAAGCAAGCGAGCGAGCGAGCGAGGCAGGCAGGATGGCAGGAAGCAGAAGAGTGTCTACTCCAACTATCTGGCTAAAACACTTCCAGCCAACCCCCCCCACACCCCTTAAAGCCAGCCCCTTCCTGCCCACCAGCCCGTGGCAAGGCCCTGCCCCTTAACAGCTCCAGCCAATACAAAGACAGCTACTCTGAATCACAGCTTTCTGTGCCTTTCGGTTGGAACAAAGTAGACAAGGTGATAGGGCGAAAACTGTGCTTACAGTAACAACCTCCGAATGCTGATCTTAAAAGGTATTTCCCCGATTGCATGCCCTGCTACAACTAGCTATCACATTACTTAGTATTTTTCCATCGTTCTGCAGAGTATATTTAAATTCAACTCAGCACCACTTTATTTGTTTTCTAACAGAAAAAAACATGCTCAAGAATATAAAGTCTAGACTTGTTTCTCATACAAAAAAACAATACAAGTAAGCAATAATCAAAGAGTTGCTGCAGTGGCATTATGAAGATCAGCCCTGTCCTTGTCTATGTTCTATCATCCCATTAAACACCATCCCCCCCAGGAAACAGGAGCCCCACACCTCCTCCCCCTCCCGACTCTCCTCTACCTCCCTTCAGCATCCGTCCTCTAAACTCCACCATCCAGACACTCCTTTCTCCTCTTCATCCCTCACCTGTGTGTCTTCCCCATTTGTCAAAGCTATCTTTCAAGCTCTATTTCAATCAAATTCCTTAGTTTACTGGACTGGAAAATTGCACAGCTAGTGAACATTTCAGTTATTGTTACTGCATCGGAATGTGCTTGAAAAAAATAAATTAAATAAAGATTGCCGGTTGCTGGGATGTGGAAGTCTTGGTCTGTCTCCTCCCCCTGCCCATCCTCCCCCCTCCACCCAGCTGATGACATGCTGGTTGGCATCATATGAGCCGTGAAACCGGAGCGTCACAGAAGTGATGAGTCAGAGATCCAGCTTCATGACTTTTCGATCCAGATTCAATAGAACAGCTGTACCGTCTGTCTCTGTGTCTCTCCCTGTGTGTGTGTGTGTGTGTGTGTGTGTGTCCCTCTCTCTCTCTCTCTCTCTGTCGCTCTCTCTGCCTCTGTCTCATACAAAGGCTGTGAATGACGCAGCAGCCTGGGTGTTTCGTTGATATCCATGAGGCTAAACATGCTCTACAGTTCTATGATAAACAAACCTATTTACTGTCGGATCATGCTTTAATATCTATATATAATCTGATGCTCCACAGGGAAATAGATTTGTCAAATGGTTGAGAGGAGATGGGGGTCGGATTACTCTCTTGAGCATGAAAAATTGTCCACCTCAGCACATGACACTGAATACTGACGTCATCTTAGGCATCAGAACACCTGTGATGAAATAGCACAGACAAGCGCTCTGCCATTATATGAACAGGGAGGCGGGGGATGTCAGCCTTTGTCAAAAGGCTAAAGTGTCACCTTACACCATCCGTGAATGTAGTCTCACTATGCCATATCATACACACGGATCATGCATGGGGTTAAAGGAGCTGGAATGCAACTAGGCGGCAACAACTGTGTATTACTGCAGGGTGAAACTTGACTGTTATGTCCTGAAACTTCAACAACGCAATATGTTCTCTTTCATCCAGAACAATGGCAGTTGGACAGGCCAGGCTGCTCCATCATTGCTGATAGATGAAGCTTATCAATTTCTCATTTGGCTGCAACCGACTTCTCAATAACCACATTACTGAATATATAACTGTCAATAAATGTATAACAAGCCTGGCTGCTTGTAGCTAATTTCCACCGGCAGACCTCAGACAACCTACCTTCTAAATAGATTTGTCCGACAGGAAAACAAACAAAAGCCTGGCAGACAAACAAGCTGAGCCACTTCCTTTCCACATAGTATCCCCTCCCCTCTTATTATCCCTGTCCTGTTTGACCCCAAACGGCTTGGCTCACTCACACACAACCAGATTTAGGATTCTGTGGCACAAAGCGGCTTCATTTTCAAATACAAAAGGGAGTATTCCAAAACAATGGCTAATTACAGCATATGAAGATTGACGGGTTAAAACTGTTTGAAAATGCTCCCCAGTACAGAATACTGTATTCGGTGGTACTACTGGATAGTTTAACACGACAGAGAGAAAAAAACAGGGCTCAGAAATAGGGCACTGAAGACAGATCAATGAAAAGGCAGCTGTCTTTTTCTATTATTAGCTGTAATCAAATATCAAGCGACAGAGAGTTTTGCTTCCTTCCGCTTGAAACCCATTCTGATAAGTCTGTCACAGAAGTCCACATGATAGAGAATAAACAAGTGCCTAATGGATGCGTAGGCAAGTGGTCAACCAGTGTGTTTTGGAGCAAGTTTAAGGCTGTGCAATGAGACTGTGTTCAAAAGATCAACCAGGAAGTACTGGATTCTCTACATTAAAATTCCAACTGGCTTTGGATCAAACATTGTCTATTTTCTGTAGGTTAAAGTGATGCTAATTTAACCTTATGCACATTATTGGCCAATTTTTCATACTGCTGATACAAAGTTAATTTCCTAACAATCATAGTGCACTGTGGATTGTTGATTACTCAAGTGTACAACTGGTGTAATAGACTTAATGAACACAATGTATTACATACAAATGACAAGTCAAAGTTATTGTGTTACACTGATAGCTCAGTTGAACTATAATGCTTTCTTCCATCGGTGCAATGCTGTTCTGAGATGTCAATTTGCATTTTCAGAAGGACCAATTACTGTACATGACCTAGCAGCTAGCCTGATCAGAACTTATTAACCTTACCCAGGTGAAAAGGCTCCTGCTCAGCCAACCTGCAGTAGATTAAAATGTGCCTCCACTTACGTCTCGTTAGGACTGTTTTATTTTTTCTTGTCCACGGCAATTAAATCTTACAATCAATTCATCAAGGTGCCACTACATTTATTGTGTTTTCACATTTGCATTTGGAGGTAATAGTTCGTTGTACACTGGGATATGGGTGCATCTTGTGACAATGCTGACTGCATATCATATAAGGAATCAATAACAAATGAGTTATTATCAAACCGAGTGATTTTATTATTGTCATTGGCTACTTTACTTATTAAAAAAAACAGCACGTTCCAGAAAGCATTACATTGTACCGTGCAGGAGAGTCACACAGGGACCACTAAGCATGCTGATTTGATCTTTGTTTTTATGGAGCTGCTATCACTTGTTTTCATTAGCTATCCGAGCAGTGATTATCAACTAGCATAGCAATCCAGACATCACCTCATGATGTTTATGATAGTGGACTAGCATCATTAGAACCATTTTGGGCCACCTCTGCTATCCAAAGAGCAGTTATATTCACCATACCACCGTTAACTGTGTAAAGAAATGCCAGAGGCAAAGGGTGCTAGCTGCTAAGCTAACTACCTGCAGCTTACCTGATGACGAACCTGTCACATCCAGCTGCACTTCAGCCGCCACCACCGCTACTCGAGAGCGCTATTTTGGTTGTAACAGGACCTACGGTTCAAAACAGGACGGCAAAAATGTTCTTCGACTGAGACTTGTCACTATTTCAAAAGAGCATCTGACCTATTTCTCCAGCAGCAAAACTTTTTTCGCTTTCTAAATATATTTTAATGAAAGGCTGAAGAAAGCTATCACTCGCTACGCGCTAGCTCGCTAACTACTTTTAAGGCTAGGGTAGGAAGCAACAAGCGATTTTGACAGTTCGAGGAAATGCTGAATGTACTTCACTAGGGGGTTCGTACCACGACCTAAACATTAATAACGCATTTATTCTCAACTATTTGAGATAGTATCAACCGCAACTGAAAGACAGATTGTATGAAATTTGAATGTGTTGGTTCATATTGTTCAATTTAAACACGGAAATCTAGTTATATTCGATAAACAACACAATTCCCACCCTACAGTAAAAGTGGTACAGTCCAGAGGAACCATGGGTAAAGAGAGGGGGGTGCTTGTTACCTAGGAAACAACAGTGAATCTCCCTCGGGAAAAAAGATGCAGCCACTGATTTATGAACCAGTGCCTGTCTGTCTGTCAAAATCATAGCCTGTCATCGACAAGATAAAAACATTAAAGTCATTTGACAAAGCCTATTGCAATTTATTATGTGAGATACTGTATTCATTCTCATAAATTCCATCACTTTTATTTGACCAATGTACAGTAACCTCCTCTCCTCTCACATATTAATGTAGTATATTTTCATTATTTTAATCTGGTGGCATTAATACAAGAGTGATTTCATTGATTTGGCTTAAATAATGTTCCTGAATATACATCTACAAACTACATTCCTACATTTCTGTGACACAGCCTAAATCTCGATGGTTATATATGTCTTAATTTTTATAATACAGCCTGGTGATGTATTACCTTATATGTTCTTATTACTATTTAAAAACTGTGAAAATAAATATAATAGCAAAAACAACAGAAAATACATGTAATTAGATTTATTAGCTGATCAAAGACTCTAAATCAGCACATCGTCATCACTTGATGCTTTGCAGAGGAGCACGCACATCCCTAGCATTTTGCAGCCTAATGGCATGCAGCTGGCTGGATTTAGCAGTCTGTGACACACAGAGACCCGTTGTCAGCAAGAAGCGAAACGAGTCAACAAGGAGCAAGTCACAAATATCCCCGGAATGAGCAGAGAGGCACAAATTTAGCCCCACTGACTGCTGCCCACGCCATGTGCCGCCTATTGAGCACATGAACAATGAACATAGCCATCACAGACTGCTCTGTCAGGGCCAAGGCCTGCTTTAGTAGAATGCTACTGGGAATGAAGGCATCACACTTTGTCAGGACACAGGCCATTGGCGGTGTCAGGGATGAAGACGTTATTAGTCGGCAATGGTATAAAGTTAACTGCAATATTTCATAAAGAAAACTACAGTCGTTTCAAGCAGAGACATTTATGGGCTCTGTTTAATATCAATCACGTTGAAATTCATAGATGGAGAAATAATCTGGGCTTAGACGAATGATGGTGACTGTCGACATGTGTTACTGCCTTTGTCACAACATAATTAATGTGACATTGGATACACATCAAACTGGTTTATATTTACTGAACAACATCTCAGGCAGACAACAGTAAAGTAACATTTGGTTTCATTTTATTTATTTATTCGTCATTAACATGTTCTTTTCAACATTTAATTGAAAAATACCAGAGACAATATTCTTTTTCATCCGTATATAGCAAGTGGAAAAGCAAAATACAACACCACCAGGGCACAGCCACCATGGAGATAAAAAACTGTATTTTCAAGACGTAAGTGATAATGAAAAACTACTCACATAGGTCAAGCTCATCCCCCCCAGGCCTAACGTATTGATCTCAATGCAGAGGAGGCATTTGTAGAAAAGCTGCTGCCGGCATACTTCTCTAAAAGTCCCTGCACACCCACACACTTGCAAAGAAACACACACTGGGCTCATAAAAAAAAACACACAAATACATGCAGCACAAAAAATATCAATTTTAACAAGACTTTTTCTTTATTTAACTTGTTTGAAATGAAGTTTGAGGTTGATACATTGAGGTAGGCGGAGGGTGGAAACATTTGTGTTATTTTATACACAAGACAACACCATTTAGGTGCAAGTACTTATTAAATATTTATTTTGGACATCATTTTTAAAAAAGGTTTATCCGGAAACAGGTGGCATAAACTTAATACTTGAAGGACAAAGTTTTCTGCAAAGTCATTATCACTGGATTCATAACAACTCTTAAAAGAAGTTGATTTGCATTCGAAACAAATACAAGTAGAAGAAAATGCCATTTTTAGACTGAATACCATGTATATCACTGGTTAAGATGGATACGAGACATTCACATGCACATCGAAGCGCAACATTTGTTTCAAAGGAACCAAAGCAGATGCCTGTGTGTGTTGTGCTCATTAATGGGTTTTGACTCTACATTTGTTGCAGTTGCAGTCTGTAGAGTGGACCTCAGGATCAAATGAGGGGGCGTCAGGCAGAAAAACAACCGCAGTATCTACAGAAATCCCACTGTTAGTTCCTCTCAAACACAGAATGAAGAGCTCACAGTAGAAAACAGCTTGCACCCACATACAGAAGACAGTAAACACACACTCAGACAGTTGTGCACACAGACACACACACACACACACACACACACACACACACACACACACACACACACACACACACACACATACACACACATACACACACTCAGCCCAAAGCTCTGACTCTGAGGTCCTTTTGCATACACTCACACACAGACCCACACACAGGCAAAGCTTTCACGTCAAGGACAGCGTTGATCTTGGAAATCTCTGTACACTAAATGAGAACACACCTGATTATGAAAGCTTTTAACCCAAATGCTTAATGCAGCGCAGGTTTAATGACAAGAGCTTATGGCTGACACAAAGCTCAGTAGACAGTGTGTGTGTGTGTGTGTGTGTGTGTGTGTGTGTGTGTGTGTGTGTGTGTGTGCGCACGCACTTTCATTGCGGTTAAGTCAATTTGATTGATTGTAGGGAGATCACATGGGCATTTTACTCCCACTATGACTTTGATAAACATTTTACTAATCACAAGGCCTAAGTAATGATGGGTTGAAGATGGTCCCGCTGTTATTAAACAAACTGATCCCCAAATGTGTGTACACTGCACAGGGAGAGCTTATTCAAAACGCTGAGAGGATCCATTTTGAGGCAGACTCATTTGTCCACTGAGAAAAGACTAGTTATGCATCCCCATAAATCTCCTTCTGCAGCCATTTGTTCATATTGCTTCATCGGCTCCTCCGGGATCCACGTTAGCATACAAAGGAAGATATTGTAGAGTCCTCAATCATATGTGAGTCAATTCAAAAGAAACAGAAAAGGGTGGCCTCAAGCTCACCTGGTAAGAATGTTTTCCCCATGTTGGCTGAGCCCTGCAGTGGCGTGGGTTCGAATCCCCTATCTCTCTCCCCCTTTCATGTCTATCCACTGTCACTTCATAATAAAGGGAAAAGCCCCAAAAAATAACCTTTAAAAAACAGAAACATTGGAACTACTAACTTAGCCTACTGTGCTGTAATTGTTTGATAATTTATCTGGTGTTCTAAGTAAAGAATGTTCAGTCAATCTGTGTATTTCAAGTTATTAAATGAGTTAAAGGAATAGTTCTACATTTTGGCAAATACGGCCTGTTAGCTTAGCTTAGCATAAAGATTGCAAACAGAAGGAAACAGCTAGCCTAGCTCTGCCCAAAATGTACACAAAGCTGACCCCTAAAGCTCACTAATTAACATGGTATATGTTGTCCGTTAATCCATACAAAAAAACTAAATATAAATAGTACACTTTGCAGTTTACTTGGGGGTTATGTTGGACTATTTCTTGGTTGAGTGTAATGCTTTTTTGAGTCCCTGTTGGTTGGTTGCCTGGAAACCTCATGGTAAAGACAAGACAAAGATTTAGCGTAACTCATTATTTCACATTAGATCCATTGTCAATATAGAAATATTGATTAGTACAGCTTTATGTGGAGTGGAAATAGTCTACTTAGTTACTTTCCACCACTGGTTTTCTGAATTGATTGAACAAACACTGGCTAATATTAAAAACGTCATCCCTGGCAAGTAGATCCATAAAATATACTGATGATAGATGCTCCATTTGCGTGAGCTGTACCAATGTGTACATTTTAGAAAACACTACTCAGTGTCTCATAAATATGTGTTCCATTCTGTAAAAGCAGACTTTTGTTAACTAATACCTAAGTTAGAAATGTCTAAGTGTACTATTAAACTCACAGCAATAATGAGAGAAATGATATATTATTAATATGAAATTATCCCACTTAATTATTATTCAGCCTAACAGAATTAGGATTTGCCTTTTTTTAAACAACTGCCTTATGTTTTAAAATATTTTCATGATTTCCAGCTCTTGCCCCACTGCAGAGTGACGCCAATAATGAATAGTGGGATTTCAGACAAGAAAACAGATGGGCTGTAATTTTCAGAGATGAAAATCTTGGAAATGTCAAGAGAAATTGCATATTACCATGACAACACAGCTATTGTCTTGTCAATGTTGCAGTGGAGTTCAGCTGCAACGAAACGAGACATTGACTGTTGTTCTTCATCAGGAATGATTGCAATAAATCGTCTATATACTACAACCCATTATTTGCCACTAAAATGTAATTGTTCCCTGAAATTGCACGGCCAAAAATCGATGTCATCAGCCCCCTCCCCCTCTACGGTCCAAAGTGCTTCCAAATACAGTAGAGGTATTTATATTATTCATGAGCTCCAGGTTCACACAAGGCCAGCAGCTCGGCCCAGACTCCTTAATGGCTGAACCGCCCTTCATCATGGCCAAACCCGCCCTGTGATCCAGGCTTGGCAGTCACTTAGCCCAGGAGATTGAGACTCCTTTGAAATATTCAATAATGCATTAAGGATCAGAGAGAAGTCAGCTAATTATGTTCACACACACACACACACACACACACACACACACACACACACACACACACACACACACACACACAGAGTCATAAACACAGAGTGAGTGAAGTTGGAGGGAGTGAGTGAAGTTGGAGGTTGTAATTAAGTTTGCACTTTGACAAGCGGTTATGATTTTGGGATTTTTGTGAATGAAAAATGAATGTTTGGCTTTTCCCTGTGATGACGCATTATTCTGTTTTCGGTGTCAAAGATGTTAGATGTAACAGTAAAGAAAACATGTTGGCGTATATGTGTTGGTGTGTTTCCCTCAGTGTAAGAGACAATAATAACCCATCTCAAGGCGACCCATCAGCTTGAAATATTGATGCTTCTGCTGCAAGGCTGCTGGCTGCCACAGCAGGTTACAAGGACACTTCCAATGCCTCATAGAAAAGCGGGTCAACCAAGACATGTTGACCTCCGAGACTGTGCAACAAACCATG